>NC_090879.1:8413159-8418159 GCF_036669935.1 Montipora foliosa
ATATTTTTCACACTCGAAGAGAAATTTGGTATTTCCTCGCGGCCATGTACTACGATTCTTAGTTGAGTGTGACACTAGGGAAGTTTGGTGACAATGTTTCAGCGTTAAGTTACAATGTTGTCCAGCTCAACTTCCTTTGTTTCCAAGAGGGCTTTGACGTCACGAGCGATGAGCCGGCCAAAATCTACAAATGGCAACAGTTAAATTCAAACTGGCGACCGTTACCAGTTGCCCTTGACAACATGGTAACTTTAAAGCTGAAACTTTGTCACCAAACTTCCCTTGTGTCATTCTCAACTGAGAATCGTAGTAATATCCTCAATATATTGAAGTCGGTTTATAGACACCTCAAAAAATTCAGGTGGCCTCTGCGATACCGTTGCGATGCTTTTACCAACTGAGCTATGAAGCCACACAGCTAAGAACTCAGCACCAGCATTGCAGAGGTTCGAATCCTGTCTTGATCTTACGCTTCTAACTTGCTTAATCAAACATACTCACAGACCATTCCCTCATCTTAGTGAAAATTTTGGCGCGTTTTTAGTGTCAAAATTCAAAGGTGCAATTCCTACGTTCAATTCGGTAATTCACACATTCGTTTGAAAATTCAAACCCTCAATTTGGCAATTCCAACCGTCAGTTCTTCAGTGCAAACCTTTAAAATATAAACACGCGTGCCAGTCAAACTTTCAACTCGACAATTCAAATATTCAATTGAATTGAAGGTTTTAATTACCGAATACATGTCTGAATTTTGACACAAAAAACGCGCCATTGCAGAGTTATGTAATCAATTTTGAGAATCAAATCGATGTAATTCTGTTTCACTCGAAGAAGCACAAAATTTCTTTTCACCGCTTGCGTGGAAGACTCGAGCACCACACAAGAATGGGCTTTAATTCTCTTTCCTCGAGCGCAACAAGTCCTGCGTTTTCAATGAATTTAAAAGGCAAGTCATACAAGAATTGTAGTTGACAAATCACTTGTCAAAACTACAGGTGATTCTGGTGTCTAGTCACTTGACAGGTTTTGAAAGCAAGCGAACCGAACAAAAGATGTTTTTTTTGCTTGATTAATATAGTTTCCTGCGTTTGATTTATTTACTGATGGATCTTGCAGTCTTCGTCGTTATCTATAGCACATCCTTCATCTATGGTGTGACCTGTGATCCTCAGACCGTCCTTCTGATATCTCTGGATGGTTTCCGTTGGGATTTCACCAACAAGGCGGATACCCCAAACATGGATTTTCTCGCAGAAACAGGAGTAACTGTGCCGTATGTACGATCCGTATTTCCAACTGTAACGTATCCAGGACATCACAGCATTGTCACTGGACTTTATCCAGAGAACCACGGCATTGTAAGCAACAGTATGTATGATCCCGTCTTTAAAGCGAAGTTTGGAGGTGCTAATACTGACCCCCGATGGTGGAACAGTGCGGAACCAATATGGGTAACCAATCAACGTCATCAAGGGAGAAGTGCTGTACTGTATTGGCCAGGCTACAATGTGAAAATTAGAGGGATGTACCCGACCTACAGGGAATACTCCCCATCATCAAACGTTGACCTTGCTAATAAAACAGGGAAGGTTTTGCCCTTTGAGAAACGTGTTCAGAAGATATTGGATTGGTTGACTGCTTCAAACCCACCGAATTTCCTCGCCGTGTATTTTGAAGAGCCCGACGAAACTTGTCACCGAAAAGGGACAGTTGGGGTCTCCAAAGCTGTTCGAGAGGTTGACAAAACCATTGGTATGTTTGTGGAAGGCCTGAAACGCCATCAGCTCCTAAACAAAGTTAATATTATCATCACATCGGATCACGGCATGGCATCTTGTAACAAATTCATCGACATTGACAAAATAGTCGATCCAAACTATTTCGACTTCTGGGATTCTTGGTTCAATATGATGGTGGAACCAAAACCGGGAAAGGAAGAATTTGTGTATAAAAGCCTCAAGCATGTCCCTCATTTGCACGTCTACCGCAAGAATGAAGTTCCAGCGGCTTTGCACTTTAGGAACAACAGGCGTATTCCACGGCTTGTAGTAGTGCCATGTGAGGGATGGGTTGTGAGTTCCAGCAAGGGGCGATTTATCAAGAGTCTTCCAAAAACGGGACTTGCGCATGGGCATAGCTGCACGTGCAAGTCTATGTCTACTGCATTTATTGCGCGCGGGCCCGCATTTAAAAAAGGTTTTGTGGGGAAACCTTTTGAATCCGTGAGCTTGTATCCCTTGATGTGTAAGATTTTGGGATTTGAACCTTTGCGAAACAATGGTAGTTTGGATGACACTAAAGACATTTTAACTAAAACGAAATAATCACATTACACCTGCACTGTCCATTAATTAATTAATTAATCAATTAATCAATAAATCAATCAATAAATCAAGATTTTTTTTTTGTCACAATCGGCGCAATACAAGAAACAAGACGCCTATAAGGCGTATCCGTGGGATGCACAAACCGTTAACACAAATTGTCCAGTTACAGTGAACGGAAAATGGCGAGAGATTACCAGAAAGATAAATCTGTAATTTGACTTGAAGTTGCTTGTTATAAAAACACTTATTATTAATGTTACTAAATTTGCAAATGCAAACAACGAGGCCCTATTAGAGGTTATCAGGATACGAGATTTTTTATTTCTATTTTTTGAAAGAGACCTTATTCAAATCTCACAGTTTTACTCGCTTCCATAATTCCGTTCATCCAAAAATTACAAGATCAGCTCCAAATCACCCGAAAAACTTATTACAATCACAGTTCAACAACTTATCCTCCTGCATTCCAAGTCCAGTTCTGTAATCCTGGTTTAGTTCCTTGCAAACTGTTTAAATCTGCCGTGGCGAAGACAAAAAGACACTTTTTCGTTGAAAACTGTTCAAATTTGCCGTGGCGAAGACAAAAAGACTACATCTGTACTCCATTTTTCTCAATGCTCAAAAATCTAATATCCCGTAGTTGCGTGTTCCATACTGCAGTCCAAACTGTCCCTTTACAATTCCAATTCCATAATCTTGATTTCAGTGTTGGAGTAACGTTGTACCAAACGTTTCACAATAACTTGAAATCTCGTTAAGAAAAAAGCTTAAATCCAGTAGTCCAGTCCGGGTTCAAATCGCCAAACTCTCTCTATTATCGATTCAAAACTCAGCAAAACTATAAGTAGTAAATAGTTCTCAGAAACTACAAAAGTTCGGTATGATTCTACACTCGCGCTGAACAAAAACATATCAAAAACTTAACCGAAAAACCCTAGTGATCGCTTCTCGAGAGAACAGACACACAGCCGAAACTGTCCTGTGCCTGCTTTATTCGGCCCTGAAAAATGTACCGTAGTACAACAGTACTTGACCGTAGCCGCTTGGCTGAAAAACTAATTTTAGCAAAAAGGCCGAGAAGCGATCAGAATACGGGGTATTTAGATAAAAAAATTGTGGGGATACGGGATATTTGGGGGTGGGGGGATTGAGGAGATACGGGATATTTTTTTTAAATAGGAACGCATTGCGCACGTGTGGTAGTGCGGTAACTTGACAGTCTTTTTTCCATAACTGTCAACTGAGATGCGTTTTGTTTTTCAGGAGATTCAAGTTGTCCTTGCGTAATATGTAGCTCTAACAGTACGCGATATTGTTTTGGTATCGTAAATCATTACAGTGCCATGGAAGATGTCTTTGGTAAATACCCCGTGAGAAGACATGTGGTTCAGTAAAATACTAAAAAAGCCAGAAAGATTCAAGAAAATAAAAGGAAATCGAGAGACATCGGCCTCAAGGCTAACATGTTGATCATTTTCAACCACAAGCTTTAGCGTGTACTCTGAGCTTCTGACAGCTCTGAGACAAAGGTTCACTGAAGTTAAGCTCTGTTCCGGGGGGGTGGGGGGGGGGAAGGGGGGTTAGTATCTGGATGGGAGACCCCAAACTATGCGACTTGCGGTCAGGAACATACGACCAAAAATTCTATTTCATAGCTCAAAAATGCGAACTAAGCAAGGTACAGATCTTGTTAGCCTGCTTTATGCAAAGCAAATGTTGACGCAAAAGTAAATAAATTTGATATATAGTTTTTAAGAAGAGCAGAAGGAACTTTTTAGGAAGTGTCGATCGAGAATAAAACAATTTGCCATCAGCAACAAAATTTGCGAGATGAAAACATAAATTTTGTGCCACGAATATAACAAGTTACCATTTTGGGAGATTTTTGTTACGTTCAATTTTTCTATCGTACGTTTGGCCCGGGGGGGGGGGGGGGGCTCCCATATTATGTAGGGCGGGGATGATCGTCGGAAATTTTCAAAAATACCCCTAAAAGATACCGGAGTCTTACGAAGGTAAGTGTGGCAACATAAGATTTTTTACCCCCAACAGATACCACAAGTTAAGTTACATGTTATTAATTGGACATAACTAAACGATAAAAGCAAATTTAAACGCTGTCGTTGCTGGTATTATGATGTGATGCGTTATTATCATAAAAAGATACGCTATAAGATACCAGCTTAGACTTAGGTACCACATCCCTGATTTTGACCCCTAAAAGATACGACGATCATTCCCGCCCGTCGCCAACTGGAGACCCCCTTCCGGGACTTTCTGTTGTACAAGTAAAATCAGTGACATCGATTTTGGCGGCCGCCTGTAATCAAGTTTCCTTGCGTATTTAACACTAACAACTCACGAAACAAAGGATGCCTCTGTGACAAAATGACGGCAAGACACTGGGTTTTTGTTAGTTTGCCTTTTTTCTTTCAAGTGTTATAAAGTTCGGCAAGATATGTGCGAATTCAACACAAAGATTACAATCGTTGATGCTAATCCAAGTGTCAGCCAAAGGTAAGTCCCTTTATACGATTTTTTTTTCAGTGGGCTGTGAACGTTCTTCGTGCTTTCAAACAGGAGAGTGAAGACAACAGATACGTGCAGGCATGCGAACCAAAACAACGATTGTGACATATGCATGACGTAGAGTGCACATGGTGCGCTTCT
>NC_090879.1:8430659-8478159 GCF_036669935.1 Montipora foliosa
AATATGGCCCCAAAAGAAAACAAAAACAATAATTATTCAAAATTTGGGGGTGGGGGAATGGGACAAAGTCTTATGGTATTTTGCGCTTTGTCCAATTATAACATTAAACTAAGCCTAAAGATTTTAAAATCAGTCGTTTGACTGTAATATTGTAAACTTAACGGCACTTGTAATTTCTTTCGTGGATTCTGGGTAACTTTAACTTAAAAAGATTTTATTTTTATTTTTTACTACAATTGCCAGCGAGAAAGGTTAGACTTACATGTCTTCTCCATCACTGTCACTCTCTCTTGTTTTCGAATTTTTATTTTCCATTTCTTGTTCCATAACTCTTTGGAAGGCTTCGTCATTATCTTCCGAATCAGAGCTGTCTGACTCATCAACTTTTAGCTGTTTTGGAGCTTTAAAAGACAACGGTATTTGATTGCGATATGAAAAGATGTCATCGCGGTCTTCCCTTTTCCTTAGCACTTTTCGCCTGGCAGGACGAATCATTGGATTCGTTTTTCCTTCTCCACCGTCAGACATTGAACGGAAAGTACCAGAGATTGAAAATAATACGTTACAAATACAGAAAGACTGTTGCAAAATCTCAGGACGAAATTCGCGCGTGAAGATTTGTTAGCGTTTTCTCCTTAGTAACCAGGCTTCTTGATATTCCCTTGGTTGCCAAGCCCTTCAATTTTGTGATATTTTTCATGAAATTTCCTCGCTGGTAAGTAGTACTAAGTAATGTAAAGCTACATATTTAGTGTGCTGATTTAAATACTGTCTTTTATTTAAATGCGATAACTTTGTCGTGATCAGTGAATAAAGTTTTGTGTGCATCCGTGTGTAACCACCCATGCTACAGCTACACATAGTATGGTGCTTTGTCTGGAAATAAGAGTAATATAAATAGACATAAACAATTTTTGGCATTGATTTTAATTTTTGATTGGTACGTTACCGCTCAATGAAAATCTTTATAAAATAGTAGACATCTAGAAACGTTAGGGAAAAGGTACCGTAGTTAAACAGTGATTAAAATACGATCTTCACAATCTCAACTGATGTATATGGAGGCTGATATACGTATGACGGGCCGATATTCGTTGCGAAAGAAGAAGTTCTTTTTCTACGTATTTCCAAGAAGGCCACTTATTAGTGGGTAGAACTGGTTTTTTTTAAAAGAGAGAATGAACTAATTTGACATTGCGCTATTGATTGATTCATAAATCTTTCTCACAAGAAAAAAAAAGATCTTTTAGGCTGTATTCATCATTTTCTTTATTTAATGTCTTTAATCTTTCATATTTATCTATAATTAATGTAATTGCCTGTAGCAAGCTAATCTGGCAGATCAGGTTTCATGTTACCCTTGGGGATGCAGTTACCCAGTAAAAGACTTCCCTCACGGTAAAATATAATTATAGATATGAATTCACTGACCTTGCAAATTATTTCTGTTTTATGATTGGCCAAGCCACCTCAGGGAGCAGATAAACCATTACTTATCAGTTCTGGAACTGTCATGGGAAGTTCTTTTATTCTTTTTGATGTATCTGTGGAAATATCCCTTGGGCAGTTTCTGTCTAGGGAAAGCAGTTACACACAAGAACGTCCTTGCCTGTGGGCAAATGCTATTTACCCATGGGTAAAAGGGTTAGTCTAACAACAGCTAATGCAATGATAGAGGGGCCCAGGGTTGGCATTGGTGGTGACAGGTACAAGGAAAGGTTACGTTTATACAAACGTTGGCCGTGTAGCACTTTTATTTTAAACAGAGTTAACTGAATAGAGGGTAATGTGAAGTGCTAGATTTGGTCAGAGTTTTTCTCTGTCCTTGTGTGGGCCCATTTCCATCAGTAGGGCTAACGCTCACATGGTTCATATGGGATAGAAATCTAGCACTTCACATTACCCTCTATTCAGTTAACATTGGTGGTGACAGGTCTGTCTTTCAGCATTGTGGCCCTCGTTTCATTTCCAAACTGTCCCCATGTTGATTGAGTTTGTTGGTTCTCTCCTCTACTCCAAGAGGTTTTTCTGCAGGTACTTCAGTTTAACCTTCTCATCAAAAGCCATCTGGCCCCAGTTGTTCAAAGGATCGATAGCACTATTCCACCAGATAAATCATTATCCAGCCGATAAACACTAGCAAAACCAATTGAGTTATCCACTGGATAGTGATTTATGTGGTGGATAGGGCTATCCATCCTTTGAACAACTGGGGCCTGGTTGACAATCCCCCTAATGAGGGATAACTGTATTTAAAATTTAAAGTAAAATAAAAATGATAAAAAGTGCAGCTAGGCATCATTTTTTATTTTATTTTAATATTAAAGTTGTTATAAGTGCTGAACATTCCTCTTAGTGCTGATCATGCTAGGTTTGACCGAGCTTAGTTCCATTTTGAAGAGAATGCCTTTGTGAACATTATTTGATCTGTCCTAACAGTAGTGTGTTTATTTGCTTATCACTGTTTGTGTTGATCCAACATAGATCGTTACACAGCATTGCAGTTTTTATAAATTAGTTTATAAATTAAGTGATGTTCTTTTTATGTCCAGTTTATACTGAAATCCTTGTGACTAACAGTTTTTTTTCATTTTTTCATTCAATCATGCTTCAACAGTAATGGACTTCCTTGGGATAAGCCGTTTTTTAGTTTGCCTCACTGGGATTGGCCTGTCAGTGTATGCACTTCATGTTGAGTTATCCAAAGCACATAATGAGGATTATAAAGCTCTCTGTGACATCAGTGAACACATGAGCTGTTCAAAGGTTTTTACATCGAAGTATGTTTTTATTTTTATGCAAACCAAGGACCTTTATAATTATTTTGAGAACATTTTATCATCAGTGATATATTTGTGAACAGTGGGATGGTAACAGGGAATTTATGTCTTAATGGAACTTGGGAAGAAAATACTTCATCACTCCTGGTTCATACCTTTCATTGGCTTTAATATCTTGAATAACAACATTAGTCTTATCATCTTGGCCCAGGTGGAAATAAGAAGAGAGTAAGGAATAGTTGGTAGAGAATGGGAGCAGAGGCAATGTGAAAAATAAGGTCTTCATACTGTGTCTTTGACAGTGTTCGGATGCAAATAGATTAATTAAGGGAAATCAGTGTTAAATTATTAATTTGTTTTTTAAAATCCAAATATTTAGACTTCCAAGAATCTATCACAAATTCTGAAAATGGATTTTGTTACAGATTTTAGTTAAGGTAATCGAGAGTGAAATCTGTTGTGTTCAACTGGAGATTCAAACATTTGGATTTTAATATCTTTCTAAATCCAGATTTCCCAATAATTTTGCATGCACCCTTAATTCTAATACAAATCTTTATTACTGTTGTTTTGGTTGTCAGGTATGGCACTGGATTTGGACTGGTTGAGCCACTTTTGGGGAAAAACTCTCCTCTAAATGTCCCAAATAGTATCTTTGGAATTATTTTCTACTCCATGATTGTGTTTCTAGGTAGGAAATTAAAATGTCATGTTAGTTATAGTCCGAGGTCCCATGATTTATGAGTCAATAAGTCAATGAGTCATGAGTCATGAGTTAATGAGTCAATATAGCAATAATTTATTGATTAAGCTTAAGCCCTCGTTTTAGCAACTAGGCCTAAGCACTCTCTGAAATTTTAGCTTTCATTTTATAGGGTTAGGTTAACTGCACTAACTCATTGACTCATAAATACTTGATACTCATATAGTCCACGTTCAATTCTTAACTATCTGTGCACCAAACTGTCTTTCTGGACCAGCTGAGAAGGGTTACATGTCAGATTGTAATAGCCACCCTGGTCAGAGTTTTCCTCTGTCCTTGTTTGTGCCAATCTATATTAATTACTGGGGCTACTGTGCTGATAGATTACATTAGAATACAGAGAACTGTTGGCGGATAGTCGGCTAACTGTCAGTGAATGCAAACATGTTTTTATTGTGAAGATAAATCTGTGACCTTTTAACAAACTAAAGATATTTTTCCACTTTGGTCTTGACATTTTGCCCTTTATAATATACTGCACAATGTTCTTGAAGAATTTGTTATCAGAACTTGAATAATTTGTCCCAGGAAAAAGCTAGGGGAGGTATATTATTTCTGATTATAGGTCACAAACTGTTTTGCATTCATGCTTAATGATTGAAGCATTCCATAGCAGTTTATGACATCGTATGAATAATAGAATGTTGCTATTAAAAGCTTGGTACTTGGTTGAAATGACTGCTGGTTTTGCTAAATTTATGCAATAGGTGCACTTTTGAAAAGCAAAATGTTGAACCTAAATGGTAAGATGTGCCTGCTTTTGGTGGAAAAATTAATTTTGTCAATAGAGAATATGTGAATTTAGGTCACCATCAACTTAACTTGGTTTACTCTTTTCTTGAGCTACTCATTACACATGAAATTTCTTGATTGAAAGGTTTGTCACTCACAAAGTAGTTGAATGGTTCATTGACTAATTGATTGATAAACACTTACTGTTGATTTCAGGTGTAGTTGGTGGCAAATTTGCAGCGTGGATGATGTTCCTGTTTTCTTTATTATCATGTGTTGGCTCTGTATATCTGGGTTATATTCTATTTTACATACTTCATGATACATGTGTTGTGTGTATCTCAACTTATGTTGTGAATGCCTGTTTATTTATCATTAACTTTGTAAGCCTGAAGCATGCACTTGATGCAGCAAGACCCAAAAAGAAAAAAGAATAAAAATTTAAATGACTGTGCTATAAAGGAAGTCGATGTAGTTTTGCAATTTTTGTCTTTATCATTTACCAATGATTCCTGCCCAAATAAGTAGTGTTTGAGCTGCCATGTCATTATTTTGTTGAAGAGCTTTGTGGAAATGAGATCAAGGACCATATTTGTATTTTGTTTTGTGTGCTGGTTTGACTTGTTTTTGGGTGGTGATTATACCATCGGAGAGTGGAGGGGTTGGCGTAGTGCTAAGATCTCTGCCTTCCAACCCTAAGGTCCCGGGTTCCATTCCCGGTTCTGCCGAGAGTGGAATATTTGGCGACCTTCTTTCCCGCTAAAGTTCACTCAGCTTTCCATCCTTCTGAGGTCGGTAAAATAAGTACCAGCATGCATGAACTGCTTAGAAGCGGCTGCCATTTGCGCCTGTATATGCTTCCAGTCCGCTGGGGGTAAATTGATCATTGTAAAGCACCTTTGAGACATTTGTGATAAAGGCGCTATATAAATGCACCACTTTACTTTACTTTTCATCTAGTTGGAGGCAGGTACAAAAGTTGGACCAAATCAACTCGGAGTGCTGACCTCGGATCGATGTAAAAAAATGATAAGGCCTCGGAAAATCACACTAGCCCTGATCTTTAAGGTGGCTCAAACTCTATGACACTGTTGCACTTAATGGAAATGTTATGGTACCATATGAAACACCAATAATTGCTTAACAAGATACACTTATTAATGTGACATAATAAATTACCATGGCAACAAAAGAATGGTCTAAAATAGCCCTACTTTTTGTGTTTAAGCGCTTATATCTCAAAAACGAACTTGTGACCCCCATTTTTTGTTGTTGAAAAGTGATTAGCAGGATAAGACAAACTCTCTGCAAAGTTCAAAAGAATTCTCTGGAGCGGATTCAGAGCCACCTTAATATTTTTCAATTTTGAAGGTGGCTATGAATCTGCTACAGAGAATTTTTTAAAACTTTGCAGAAAGTTTTATGCTAGCATGCTAATCACTCTCCAGCAATGAAAAATGGGGGTCACTTAGTTCATTTTTGAGATATATGCGTTAAAAGACAAAATATAGGCTGTTTTTAGATTGTTCTTTTGTTGGCATGGTAATGAGTGCATCTTGTTCAGCATCTATTGGTGTTTCATATGGCATCATAACATTCCTATTCAGGGAAAAAGTTTGGTAGATACAATCCTTCTAAATATGTGAAGTACTGTTTGGTGAAAGCTAACTTTGGTGAAATCAGAATAGTTTTGGCTTACAAGACTGTTTTTCCCACAACCAAGGTGATCGGATTATACTGTGGGTGTACAAAATTGGTTTATTGTTCATTTAAATTTACACTATTTACAAAAGAGGTGTATTAAAAAAATGTTATGAAAATTAGGTTCTATTGAATAATAGAAGTTAATAGCTAAAGTAAATTGCAGTTATGTGTGTGGTTATATTATGCCAAAGGAGCATAATAATATTATGCTTCTGAGTTGGCCACCTCCTTCTTTAGAATAAATTATGTACAAAACTTACTGAGTTTACTTGAAGCTGAATTGTGGAGCCTAATGGAGCGACTTTCATGCGGTCACGCCAAAACGCAGACTGCAGACTGTGCAGACCGTGCAGACCAGGGGTAAAATATGGTGGTACCCTCACTATTATTGAGAACTAACCGTAAACAGGCTAACCTGAATGTTATTTAGGCCTAATTAGGCTAACCGAATGTTATTTAGGCCTAATTCAGGCTAACCGAATTTTATTTTACAGATGGTCTCCATAGTCTGCAGTCTGCGTTTTTCACTGTCCCACTTTCATATGACCTTGAAAAATAAACGTAAAAGCAAAATACAAACAAAAATGTAAAAAACTTAGATTTAATTGGCTTATAGAACAAAAACAAACCAGCACAAATTTTCATTAGCTTAGCGAACATTGGGAACAACATCATCTCTCCATGGAACTTTCTGGAAAGTTTTACTTTGATGTCATTTGAAATGCAGTAATGTGATTGGGCAATCAAACTGTTTACTGCCCATATTAGGAGTTTCCTTAATGGTAATAAGGAGAAGCTTTGTTTTAATTTTGCCAAACATTGGTCCGTGAAACAAATTGCGAACACTTTTTCGATACGAAAGTCGTTCTATTATTGATTAAATGGTAAATATTATTAAAGAAGGATTTGATTACTAGCATGACAACATCTAGTGATCAAAGTAAATCAAATTAAAGATATATATTTGAACCAGGAACTTAAATGTGTTTAAGAATTGAGAGGAAAAAGAATGTAAAAAAGGCAATACAGTAATTTATTAGGAAAAGGGGAAAAAGCACACAACAAACAAGCAAGGAGCAGGAAACAAAAAGCAAGCAACCTTAATTAATAAATAAACCAAGCAAAGAGCAAGGAACGAAAAATACATATTAAGTACATTGTATGAGTTAACATTTGAGTGTTACAAATCTCACATGATCGACAACAGATTACATGGATTTTGGAAAGTTTATTAAATTGGTTTGAACTTTGCAGTTGTCCCAAAGGACTGAAGCAGAGTACTTGAAAGTAAATTTACTCAGTTGGGTGTAACATTTGGATGGTGAAAGATGATTTTAATTGTGGAATATGGGAGGAACAGAGGATGGGTTGTTATGTAGTTTATGGGGTTTTGCTAAAAGCAGGCCCGCGGCCCAGCGGCCCACGGCCCACGGCCCGCCATGGCCCAGCGGCCCAGGACGGCTCGGCGGCCCGGCGGCCTGGAGGCCCGGTTGCCCACACAGTTTTGTTGTCCAGCAGTGAATCCACGTGCATGCACAGATTTCCATCGGGTTTGGGCGTGCAAATGAAAGACGGTGAATTCCAATTCGTTTACCATTTTAATAATCATTTCAATTCTTTTCGATCCTTTCTTTCGTTGCATGTTGATAAGTGAAAAACGTTGTCATTCTCTGTTGTTTTCGTCTGTTTACAACAACAAACAGAAACAAGGATTCAAATGATTAAAATGGTAAACGAATTCAAACTCGTCGTCGTCCATTTTGCACGCCCAAACCCGATGCAGATCTGTGCATGCACGTGGATTTACCACTGGACAAAAAAACTGTGGAAAATTAGGACCAGGCTACCGGGCCTCTGGGCCGCTGGGCCATGGCAGGCCGTGGGCCGCAGGCCACTGGGCCACTGGCCTGCTCTTAGCAAAACCCGTAGTTTATACACAAATGAACAAGTTTTAAATTTAACGTAAGAAAAGCGATAATAATTATAGGGTTGTTCACATTACATAATGTAAGGTCTGACCTCCCTTTCAGGCATAAGTTAATATTAATGTCAACGTTTTTGTTAGAATTTTACAACATACTACCTTGTATGGTTTTTTTGAAATTAAAACCATTGGTTAAGTTATTTCATCACGTGTGACATTAATGCTTTGGTGCGCTGTGAAAGACAATAGACACGACTTGGGCGTAAACGAGGGGCAGGGAATGTACTGGCAAGGTGCGGATAATACCCACCGCTGGTATGGACCACCAGATGAAGGGCCTCGGTAACTAGCAGAGGGGGTGCCTCATGCCTGTATTGGAAGGCGGGCATAGTTGCTGGCATAATGTCCTGGGGCCAAGTTTATCCAGTCCATCAAAGTAACAATATAACCCCTCCCTAATAGGGCTTCAGCACAGTGCTGAAGGGGTGTGGCAGGCAGCAATTCCCGCCCATAGTTTATTGAAGAGAACTATTAAATAGGTTACAATATGCTCATAAGTAAAATATACAAGAACCAGAAAGCAAAACGGGAAGGGGGGAGGGAGGGAGGGATTAAAATGCTGAGCAGAAAAAAAAAAAAACGAGTTGAGCCTTTGAAGTTTAAACCGATAGGGCTGATACGGCGGGAAGAATGAGAGAACCAAATGAGGTAGTCACGTTAGATCAACTGTTGCCATTTCTTGGGACCCTATTTGCAAACACAAACAATGATGCATTTGAGTCACATCTTTAAGGGTGTTGCGGGAAAAGGACGCACCAGCCCAACCTGTCTTGGCAGCTCATACAGGAAATGCAAAAGCCCTTGCAATTTTTCTTAAACTACTTGTAAGCTGGATTTCTTTTTGTTTAATAGCATTTAGTTTTTGAAGGGGAATAGTTGATCCTTTCCTAACAACATTATTTCAGGTTGACATGAATCAAACTTTTTCGAAGAATTAAATCATGGAGGAAGTTTCAGGAAATGTTTCCTGTGATTTGTGCTCAATATAAATTTTGAAACTAAAACTATTTCAGTTGTTGAAAAATCATCTCTATAAAAACCAGGAAAATTTGTTTGCCTTGATTGGATTTATTTACAAGCTGAGAAATTTCCATGGTAAAGTCCCATCCTAGCCACCAATCGCCACCAAGTTCACTTTACTTAAAAGGAAATCTTAAATGGACTGTTCTGGGTTTTTTTTTTCGTTGTAAACCTGAAATTCCCAATAAAACGGTTGAGGGGTTTTCCCTCACTGTTGTTTCTTTTCCGGTTGTCTCTGATTGGTTGTTAATTATGTCATCTGTTACTATTTTTATCGTTGCACACGTTCTCTATAAAATGGGACAGGAGATGCTGAGTAACCGCTCCATGTAATGGCTGTCCGTGACAGTTCTTTTATTCAGCAATCATGCACAAAGATGTGTTAGTTTTGCGAAGTTTGTGTAAGAACGGTGTGGTATGGCTGCGGGAAAGCGTACCTACAAAATCAAAGACAAGAATTTCGAGATAAAATTTGAACTAGACTCTCGCTATAAATTGTTGGAGAACATTGGCAATGGAGCTTATGGTGTCGTATGTTCCGCCATTGATACAAGGAATGACAGCAAAGTTGCTATCAAAAAAATCCCTCGAGCATTTGACGTGGTGACCACAGCGAAACGAACATACAGAGAGCTCAAGATATTGAAGCATTTCAAGCATGACAACATTATTTCAATTAAGAATATTCTCAAGCCGCCAGCTGATTTGGAGCAGTTTAATGATGTATATGTTGTGTTGGACTTGATGGAAACCGATCTACATCATATCATTCATTCACAACAACAGCTCACAGACGAACATGTAAGATACTTCCTCTATCAAATCCTACGCGGATTAAAGTACATTCATTCTGCAAAAGTGCTTCATCGGGATCTAAAACCAAGCAATTTATTAGTGAACGAAGATTGCGAATTGAAGATCGGGGACTTCGGGATGGCTCGTGGACTGTCGAGCTCACCTTCGGAACAGAAAAGGGTGATGACAGAGTATGTGGCTACCAGGTGGTACAGGGCGCCGGAATTGATGCTTTCACTCAACGAATATTCGGAAGCAATTGATATGTGGTCTGTAGGTTGCATTTTCGCAGAAATGCTCGGGAGGAAACATCTGTTCCCAGGGACAAACTATCTGAACCAGCTGCAGGTAGATTTAATTTGAGGCATAATTTAATATAAATTTTTAAGTACAATTAAAGGAAAGAGTTGAGACAATGCTGGTCAGAGATTCTAACCTTCCTATGCCCTTGCCAGAAGAAGGCAAGATGGCCAAAGCGGTTGGAAGGTGGGGGGAGGAAGAGGGTGTATATGGGGGAGGGAAGGGAACAAAAGTTGTGACTCACAAAACCTAATGTGCTACCTTGCAACATGTCTAGTGTGCTTACCTGTATCATCAACACTCTCGCTCTGTGTCCCAAAGTACGTACAGTTATACTGCTGTCACTTGATTGGTCCAGAGGTACTGATATCTGTTGGACCTTTCA
Source organism: Montipora foliosa (assembly GCF_036669935.1). Taxonomy (NCBI): domain Eukaryota; kingdom Metazoa; phylum Cnidaria; class Anthozoa; order Scleractinia; family Acroporidae; genus Montipora; species Montipora foliosa. Next base: position 8,441,123 of record NC_090879.1, read on the forward strand.
AGCTTCTGTGTTCATCATCTTACTGTTTTGTTCGTTGGTATAAAATTATCCTATCGTTGATCAAATTAACTTAAATTGAATTGTCCAAACCAGAATAGCATTAAACTATTTCTAGTCTAATTTTTTTTCCTCACCTGTACCAGCTTATTCTCAGTGTAGTTGGAACACCTTCTGAAGAATTTATTCAGCGCATGGGAGCAGAACGCGTGAAGACTTACCTGAGACGACTACCAAAAAAGGAGCCTGTTCCTTTGGACAAACTTTATCCCAAGGACAATTTACATCCAGATGCTCTAGATTTGCTGGGGAGAATGCTAAAAATGGATCCAAGGGAGCGTATTTCAGTAGGTGATGCACTGGCTCACAAGTATTTGGAAAAATATCATGATGTTGAGGATGAACCTATCTGCTTTCCACCATTTGAATTTGACTTTGAGGATATTCCTTTCACCAAAGATGACCTTAAGGCAAGGATTCTTGAAGAAATTGAACAGTTCCACAAACAGAAATTGCTTGTGCTTTCTCCAGTCAGCGGCTCTCTAAGGGAGTTGCAATCAAGTCAAGTGTCATCGACTCAAGTTAGCTCAAGTGGAGAAAAGGAAATTGCAAAGAAAGGTTGCTTTTCTTTTAGAATGAATAAATGCTTTCAAACTTTTGGTTTAGCTATCAAAGATGAAGCTTTAGAACCTTAGTAATTGTCAGGTGTTTATTAGCAGTGCTTTGTTAAGGTTCCTGCAAACAAGAAAAGTGTTTCTGAGTCCCAACAAGGAAACATTTTTTTTACCACGAAGCATGAAATTAATGCAGAAACGGGTTTGTTTCTTGGAAAGAAAATTTAGCTTCTGCTACATTTTTTTGTGGGTATGTGCAAGTTCTAAAATACTTGGGGAAACAATGGTCCCAATGGTGTTTCATCATTGGTCCCAATGGTGTTTCATCATTTGCAGGAACAATAACGGGTCAATAGTGGCTCAACACTTGAGGTAAATTTTAGAACCAGTTAGCCCCATTCAGATGTGTCTTATTTGAAAAATATACTGTTTATTAATCCTAAATTGCCCCCATTGACCAATAAAATCTATTGGAGTCGCTGAGTTACCGGAGTCGGTGGGTTAACCAATTATTGACCACTGGGAGTGAGACTTTACAGATTTTACTCTGTTTTACGCCGGACGATTTTACACATCAACCGGGGGCGTCCTAGGGGCCTGAAGAGAGAATGGGTTAACACATCAACTCAGACACCTTTCTTTGTTTTATTGTTCAGGGGTTTCATCATTGACGCTGGTTCGACAGAAGATGGAGCAAAACTTGAAGAGGAAAAAGGAGAAAGTTGAAAACAAATGTAAGAAGTCCAAGGCTGCGAGAAGACAATCTGAAAACCAAAATGCAGAACCAAATACAACATCTCTGAGTGATAGTGACAGACAAATGTTAGAGAGATGGGAAAACATGAGAAAGCAGACAAAGCCTTTTATTCACCCAATAAGGAAATATATGAAAGAGCTACATGATATGAAAGAGGAGGTACTGAGTGAAGGTGCAAACACTAGCATGACGTCATCACAGACAATTTTGCCACCGGGAAGCAAGCTTCAGCAACAATTCCAGTTTACTCGGTTTGTTCCTCAGAACCAAGATGGAAATGTTGTAGGACTTAAAGCTGTTAAGGTACCAAGTCAAGAGTTACCGAGTGGGGGAGAGACTGCCGTTGCTCACACAAGTAAGTTTACGAGGCTCTTGTATGGTAGTCATAAACGTTATTGCATCTTTCAAGAAGATCAAAAGCCATGACAACAGACTGTTCTTTTTTGTTGAATAGGTGCTTTTCATGTTATCTCATGGCTTCCATGTGGACGAAAACAACAGAACTCTCCTTAGCTCCTTTTGTTCGGCCACCAGCATTTGAACATTACACCATTGTTCCCCATCTCCAGGGATTGCTTGTAAACCAGCTTTAGTTGCAAAATGGTAGTTTTTTCATTCTGACTAACTTATCCACAGCATAAACCCTTCATCAGAGGGAATTGGAATTATGTATGATATTGGTACAGTTGAACCTCAATTATCCGCACTTCGCTTATCCGGATTTGCTCCATTGCTAAGTGAAATTCCATACTCCGAGTTAGCTCAGTCAGCGTGGTTTGAAGAATACCAAGTAGATTAGCGTCAAAATGAATTCATCATGTCCACAAAACATAAGCGATCCATTCTTTCCATGAAGGATGAACAGTCTATTATTTTGCGATTAGAAAAAGGAACCAGCAAACTGATTTGAAGTCCTGAATTTTTTTATAGGCTTCTCTACGCAATTGCGAAAATTTTGTTTATAACTGCGAGGATCATCTAACTTATTCAGTTTTGTTTTTGACTCATAAATATTCATATTTTCAATTATCCGGACAATTCAGCCCAGCCCCGATGAGGGTAAAGGTACACGTTATTTAACGTCGGAAGTTCCTTTACTCTCTAGAGAGTACTCTCCCAGGAAGCCGACAGTGCGCTCATTTTACCCCCCTTATTCCATCAGTGCTTCGTTTTAAGGGTATTTAAAGCTACTTAGGCTACACTGAAAGGAAAGAAGTCGAAACAAGGATGTGAGATCCGGGGATCGAACTCAGGACCTTACGCACCAAGGCCATGCACTAACCGACAGTGTCACGCTTGCTCCTTGAGTCCGGATAATTGAGGTTCGAGGATATAGCGTAACTCCATCTTAGTTGATAAACCCATTTTTCGTTTCGTTTACTCTGTCTAACGTCGGGGTGATTTTATTCGTCAACTGGGGGGGGGGGGGGGGGAAAGGCCAAGGGCGTTTGAGGTGTCAATGTTCAACATCTCATCAATAATTCATGAACCTATCAGACTATCAAGACACCGTTGAAACATCACATGCATGAAGTTTACACTCGATAAAACACTCCTCATTAGAATTCTTTATAATTATAATTATAAAGAATAGCAATAAGGCCCATCTTATTTTTTTTTTTGTATTCTACTTTGAACCTCAGTTCAGACTCCTGAAGGACACATCCTTTGTGGAGTGTTTTTGAAGCCATTTAAAAAACTTGCAGCACATGTTTTGTCAGGTCTAAAAGCACTTGGCTACACCTTGTGTATTTAGACCCAATAATTCACTGCTGCTTGTTTTAATTTTACATAGTACTTTTAAGTGTCATTTTTTGTCAGCAGAATAGCATTTGTTAATTTTCCTCCTGTGTCTTAGTTGCAGGAAAACTGGTTCTTTTAGCACCAAAGCAGCTCCTATCTCTTCCTTGCTCTGGATTAAACTTGTCTGTTCCTGTTGCAACATCGCAAATAAGAACAATCCCACAAGCTTCCACATTGCAAGCCCCTATACCACAAATACAAACCACCAGCACAGGAAATGATGATTCTCACATAAAAGTGAAGGCTGCAAACAACAAGACAGGAAACTCAGTTGGAGCACATCTCTTATCTTCTATTGAAACAGACGTCCAAAATTCTTCTAGTGGTATTTCATGTCAGAAAACAGTTGTTTCATCAGTTGTTTCATCAATGGCACCATCAATGTTAGTACCAACAAATTCTTCCACAACTGCAGCTTCTTTACCAGTAAGAACAAAACACAGTGGTATCCAACAAATTTCAACATCCTCTTGTACAAATTCACCTTCAGTTTCATTAAGCAGATGTTTAACCAATACAGCAAGCTCTTCATTGAACAGCTTGGCCCCTCAACAACAAACCATGGAAATTGACTCCATTAGAAGTGCAGCATCTGTTGGCAAAGTTAAAGACCACATCTCAAATCAATCATCTACTTTTGTGACAAGTGATATGCAGACCACACAGTCTGCACCTGCTATTAATTCAAGAAACGTTTCATCAAACTTGATGCCCTCGTCCAATGAAGCGTCATTGTTAACACCAGAAGTAAACATGTCAGCAAAGGTAACACAATCAACAAGCAACTGTTTTACATCAAATGCAAATGTGGGGGTTCAAATTCCATTGAGCATAGCAGTAGAAACAGTAACCAATGCCCCAGTCAATTCAATGCAGGAACAAGCCATGATTCAGTCAACTGCAAATCCATCAATGGACCATCTGTTACCCTCAGATGCGAAGGGAGACAAAACCTGCCCACTTGTCAACTCATCAGTATCATCAGTTAATTCCATGAGGTCACCAGCTCCACTTGACACAAGTCTGGGTTTACATGCTTACCGCGATGACACAAAAGCAACATCCTTGATGAGCCCAGGAAGTCTTCAGTCAATTCTGCAATCAATGCTTAGTCAGGCAGAAGCTCAGTTGCTTTGGAATGCAATGCTAAGCTCCCCAATGGCGACATCTCCGATTTTTAACCAGGCAGACTCGTCAAACAACACTGCTACAGCGACAAGCATGTCAGCAGATTCCCATCCCAAGACATCTCCAGTCGTGCAAGGATCTGGACAGTTTGCATCACAGCCAATCCCTACAATTGCGTCTCAAAGTGCGACTACAGAGGCAACTTGTGACATGATCACAGGATGTGTTCAGGATGCTTTCAGTGACCTTAACGTACAAGGAGTTTCTGAATCAGATAGATTGGCAGAACAAGTAATTTTCTCCAGTATGTTATCTTCCAAGGCAAAAGGCAGCGGCTATGGTTTAGGGATCAACATAAATGAACTTCTGAATGATGCTGGAATCTTACAAGATGCCTTTAACCTGTAAGTTTTACTTGTTAACCAGTAAATTTCATATACATGGGTAGTTTGTCTGTTCCCCTTTCTTGTAGAGAGTGGTTTAGGCTCCTTTTGCAGATTAGGGCCAACCTGGGCATGGTGGGCATGCTAGAAAATTAAGTTGGTAATTCCCTTCTTTCCTTTTTACTATGTCCGGCATTTGTTTCCTAGATTTCTGTGAGCATTATATCTTTTACTTTTGCAATCGCCTTGTTTAAATGGAAGTTGGCTACCAACTTAAAGACTTTCCCTTAGTCCAGTCAGCTCAAACATGTAGATGGAAGACCATTCCTCCCCTTGGCATGCTGGGGTGCAGGGATGGCGCAGTGATGAGAGCACTCGCCTCCCACCAATGTGGCTCGGGTTTGATTCCCAGACTCGGCGTCGTATGTGGGTTGAGTTTGTTGGTTCTCTACTCTGCACCAAGAGGTTTTCTCCGGGTACTCCGGTTTCCCCTCTCCTCAAAAACCATAAGTTGATTTGATTTGCGTTAACTTGTTAATTTCAATTTACAGTGTCCCCGATTAGTGCTCTATGGCGCTAGAAGATTAGACACTTAAATAAAGTTCCTTTCCTTTCCTTTCCCTTTCTTTTCTGTCTTCATTTTATGTAGAACCTGTTTGTGATAGAAAAGGCAGCAGGTATTTGAATGACCTCTGGAATGAAATTGGCTGCCCATTTCGTACACAAAATAATTTATATCTTTACTCCATTTCATTCTCTTAGTTCTAGCCCTTACAAAGACCCTTGCATCACTCTTCCTCCTGGCAGTTTACCAAACAGCCCATCATTATCAGCATCGCTGCTATCTGATTGGCTGGATGGCAAAGACATGCTCCCAACAGACATGGATGAAATACAGAAGGAGCTTGAGTCGAACTCCGTGTTTGCACTGTTTCAAGAGATGGATGATGTTTCATAGCACAAAATTACAGAATCCAGTTGTAGACAATAATTTTATTTGAAGTGAACTCTAGCATACAATGCACAGCAGTCCTGGGATAAGTTTACCAATGGTCTCAACAAATGTTTAGGCTTGATTTTGCTTTTCTTGTGACGAGAAATTTACATGTACATAGATTGATATAAGAAAACTACTGCACTTACAACTATAACAAAAAAAAGCAAAAGTTCTACTGTACATCAAAACTTTAGTGAAGGTATAACTGTGCAGTCATGGCACATGTGAAGTTTCAGCTACATGTAGCCTACTGGGATTTTCATAATTCTGCGGAATTGATCTTCAAGCGTCAACAGCCAAACTGCGTTTCGGCTTCCATCAAACAAACTTCTGACGCCAAGCTAAGAGTTGATCGGAAACCACAGATATTCAAATTAATTATTGATGCATGACATACACTGTACATGTAACTGACCTACCAATCAGCATCTTTGGTTTCCACTGTAATTCGAACATTTGAACTAGACGCCAATGGAAAGCGGTGGAATCTCTATGAATCTTTTTTACTAAGAACCTCTAAAACTCCAAGTCACTCTCTGGAGGTGGAGTTGATCTTCCCAGCTATGTTCAGAAATTTGATGCATGGAAGGCAAAACACAGATTGCCGCTTAGCACTTGAAGGTGAGATTTCACAGAATGATAAAAGTTGCCGTAGAGGAGGCATGGTTTTTGAGTGGTTGTAAGGAGTGTTAACCCATTGACTCTTAAACTGCACCCCCCCCCCCCCCCCCAATTACTAGGGAGCTTTAGCAACGACAACGGCGAAGGCAACGAAAACGTCATTACAAGAACAAAAGCTGTGCATGCTCTGCACATGCATTTTTCATTTTTGTCCATTTCTTTGCCATGGTCAGCAAAACAGCAACGTGAAATAGTCCAATTTGAGGTTTTATGGAGGACATCAACACTTGGAGATCAATTTTCATTTTTCTCCCCTAAATTATGCACCGCTCATAACATTTTCATTCCTGAGGGACTGCCATACTTTTATCATATTAAAAAGCTTGGAATAGTCGTAAAGAGATTACAATATTGAGAATTTATGTTTTGAGATGACGTTCTCGTCGTCAAAGCTCCCTAATGAGTAAAATCGTCTGGCATTAGACAGATTAAAATTTATTAAGTCTCCCTCCCAGGGTTCCATGGGTTAAGCAATAGCATTTGTTGGTAACAGAAGACAAGAAATGGTCTTTTCTTGTTCTTGGGAAATACTCATTGTTTTGCTGATGATTCTAAATAAAATTCCTTTCATAAGATTTAAAACAGTTTGCAAAACAAGTGTGGTTTCATCAAGGCAGAGTGATCTGGTCATGCTGAAAAATGTTGGTATAATAATAAGGGAGGTACCACTACTCTCCAACGCATTTTTTCCCTCCCCTACCCCAATTGTTCCTATGGACATGAAAAAGGAAAATTGTTATCTGTTCTTCTCAAAATATCAACCCTAGAGGCAAAGCAAAAAAGAAAAGTAATGGGCTTGTAGGGGTAGTGTAGAGATACTAAAATGATCTTTTAGGGGTAGTGTAGAAAAAAAAAACCGGAAACGGGATTGGCGTGGTGCCCACCCCTGCCGTGAGTTGCGACAGATGTTGTAAGTTATGGAAGAAGCTAATGAAAAAGGTGCCTTCGGGTTGCCTTCGACTTCGGCCGGCCTCTTGTCTTGTCTTGTCTTGTAGAGGGCAGAGTTTTAAGGATGGTGCCTCCTAATTAACAATATTTTTGCCCCGGTGTGTGATTATGCAGGAAATGTAGATCTTAACAAGTGTTATTGAAATCCAAAAAGAAAATTGGGGGTAACCACGCATTTTTCAAAGATAATTCATGAATAATAATTATTTGTAAAAAGCTTTGAAATACAAAGCAATATATGACATTCTTTCTCAAATTGAAGCTTAATTATCTCTCAAAAATGCATGCTTACCCCCAATTTTCGTTTTGGATACCAAGAGTACTTACTAAGATCTACTTTCTCCGGATAGTTTCAAACCGCGCAAAAGTATCCCTGTATTAGTAAGCATCACCGATAGGAAATCTGAGTATCTCAAGATGCACAGAATGTATGCGCAATAACAATAGTAGGCACCGTCCTTAATTAATGATTGCAAATACCAATTAGAATTAGTCAAGTGCCTATGAGACAGTCAATTGTTGACAACATTGCAGAATTTAAGAAAGACGAGCGATAGAGCATTTCAATGAATTAGGAGGTTGCAGTCTGATTGGCAGACAGTGAAAAAATCTTTCCTGCAGAATTGATGAAAACAAAAATACTCATTTAGATTTTTAAGAAAATAGTTTGTATTTTCAATATACTCAATTTTTTACTATTGTACAAAAGGTTATGTTAGTAACTATTAAAATTCATGTTGTAGGAGCTGTATTTTCTTTCTTCTTTTTCTTTGCTCTTGCCATCGGAAGTGCCGGCAGTTTAAACCGTGTCCTGTAACAGAGTTTAAGATGGAATCACTTAAAGCAAACAAACACTCCAGGAAGGGGGGGCTAATATATCACAAGTATCAGTGAACCATGCCATCAATTCATAGCCACTTCTTTTTATAAAGACCAAGTTTGCACAAGTCTTCTGTAGCTGACAGAGGCAGGGCATCCAAAATCTATTTAGCATAAGACCACAGCTTGGACATCCATAAGGAATTTTTCTTCCTTTTTCACTTTATTGAAAAAAAAAGTGTTATGGATTTTTATAGGATACAGAATTTGAAACAAACTTACTGACATGTGAGGCACAATGGAATGAACTGGCAATAAACTGCATAAAAAAAAGAAAAAAATTTGATCATTACAGGTTGTACTAAGCTAGCATAAATAGAGGATATTATATGGCCACGTTGAGATACGAGATTTCTCTTCCAGTGTTCAAAAATATTTCATGAGTAAATCTAAAGGCATCGAAAAGGAGCAATTTTCACATGTAACCGCAGCAACAGTGATCTTTTCACATGAGAAAATAATATGTTTTCTTGTGAAAGTTCACTTGGTATTTCATTGGTGTTTATGTAATTAAGTCTTTTCTCTTTTTGTTATGCTACTGCACATGATTCCCTCATTATTATAGTCTAGATAATTATAAGGTGGGATGAGTGGATGGTACTTACTTGATAAACACACTGAACACACAAATCCTATGTCTACCAGCCGTCTGTGACAGAAACATGCTGCCCTGTAGTCAATATGCAAGGATGATGGAAGAACCAGTTGCTCACGTACAGAAGGCTCAGGCAGAAATACCCACTGAAAAATACAGAATAATGAAGAGTGACATAGAGTCCCTGATTACCGGGTTACAAAAAATAGCAAACCTGAAAAGGTTACAAAACAAACAACAAAACTACTACACATTGCTTACCAGTAGATACTGAAGTAAAGCTAGAGTCTGTGGCACTTTCAGATACATTCCACCTGTTATATCTGCTGCCTACACACCAATAACAATAACAATATTAAAAGAATTGATTGCATGTGAGGGTTTCTGACAGGACCAGCCCTTGGTTGTTTGAAAAGTGGATAGCCCCTTTCTGTTGTATACTTAAAACTCACTATCCAAGTGAAAAGTGGTAGTTAGCGAAGCTATCCATAGGATAGTATTTATCCAATGGATTTCAAAAAAAAATAATGTGCATGTTCTAACAGTGTACCTTTGGTCCCAAGCAAATAATTCCATCTCAAAAGGACTTAAAAAGAAAAATATTTTAACAATTTGATTGGTTTGGAACAGCCAGCCTGGTGGTGACTGTCCTGGATTTCTTTAGTTAGAAATGGATTTCCTTATTGATGACTTTTTTGAGAGAGCTGTAAGTCGTTATTTCATAAACTATTTTTGCTTGTTTGTCTAGTTTCTGTTGACCACTGAACAGATCTGTAAGCTACTGGGTGGGGCTAAGTTATAGATGAAGATCTGGTAATATCCAATTAGTCCTTCCAATGAGTATTTGTCAAACTACTTTATTCTTTGTTACACACCTGTTGCAAGAACCCAGAATGGTCATCCAGGACACAAGCATCAATTACAATGTTCTGAAAAGGAAATCCTAGCACATGTAAGAAGTACTGTCTTTGCAAAAGAAGATGATATGGGTCAAAACACAGAGCTACTTAATTATAAGCTTGGTGAAAAACAGGGTTCCTTATATGAAGCAGTCCAGTCCTAATAAAAACAAATTGCTCTTTTATTTCCTTTTGATTTAGTCAGAAATTAATGTAAAAATAAGTTCTGAGGTTGGAAGGAATGTAGCAGGGAAGGAAAACGTATGGCGAACAAGAAACTAAACAAAGAACAACATGCGGGAAGAAGCTCCACTTTGTCAAATAACTTACACTCTTTTGTGCAGCAAATATACAATTCATTATGGGCATATATTGAGCTGATACATCTGGTGCAGCTTTCAGTACCTGTAGTAAAACAAGCTTGAAGAATAGACTTTTTGACAGAGAACAACTTATGTATGTTGCTCAAAACATAAGTAAACTAGGACGTTTTATTATTAGCCGTTTACAAAGGGCAAAGAGATTTAACCACTTTTATTCTCACCAAAATGCGTGATTTGAGTTTTTGTCCAACTGAAAGAAAAAAAAAGCAGTTACTATTTCTTTGAAATACCATACATATGAGGGGAAAAAATCAAAACTACATGAATGTGTTGTAGATACATTAATTTGATATTAAGTTTTGCACCACACATTGCTCTCACCATTGCTCTCTCAGTCCTTCTTAAAATTGCTAGCAATTTTGAGAAGGACTGAGAGAGCAATGGTGAGAGCAATGTGCGGTGCAAAAGTGATGGAGAAAAAGAGGATAGAGGACCTGATGGAGATGTTGGGATTGAAGGAAACAGTGGTTCAGATGGCAAAGGCAAATGGAGTGAGATGGTACGGGCATGTGTTGAGGAGGGATGATAGGCATGTTCTGAGAAAAGCATTGGAGTTGGGAACCAGGACTGGTGCAGTGGTTAGAACACTCAGTCCCACCTACCACCAATGTGGTCCAGGTTTCATTCCAAGAATCAATATCATATGTTGGTTGGGTTTGTTGTTTCTTTACTCTGCTGCGAGAGATTTTCCTTCATGTACACCAGTTTTCCCAACTCCTCAAAAACCAAAAATTTCATTTGATTTTCGTTAATTTGTTGATTTCAGTTTACTTGTCCCCAATTAGTGCTCCAGCACTAGAAGACTAGCCAAATAAAGTTCCTTTCCTTTATCTCCATCACTTTTGCACCACACATTGCTCTCACCATTGCTCTCTCAGTCCTTCTTAAAATTGCTAGCAATTTTGAGAAGGACTGAGAGAGCAATGGTGAGAGCAATGTGCGGTGCAAAAGTGATGGAGAAAAAGAGGATAGAGGACCTGATGGAGATGTTGGGATTGAAGGAAACAGTGGTTCAGATGGCAAAGGCAAATGGAGTGAGATGGTACGGGCATGTGTTGAGGAGGGATGATAGGCATGTTCTGAGAAAAGCATTGGAGTTCAAAGTGAAGGGCAAGAGGAAGTGAGGATGACCAAAGAAGACGTGGAAGATGGAAGTGGAGAAGGAGAGCAAGAGCGTTGGTTTGGAGGAAAAGGACGCCATGAATCGAGCGAGATGGAGAGATTGCTGACAAAGTGGGGTAAATCTGGCCACCCCTGTTTACGGGGATAAACCCGGATCAAAATTGGATTGATTGATGATTGATTGATATCATCACTATGTTAAACAAAAGGGGTGTAGTTTTGGGGACCAGGACTGGTGCAGTGGTTAGAACATTCAGTCCCACCTACCACCAATGTGGTCCAGGTTTCATTCCAAGAATCAATATCATATGTTGGTTGGGTTTGTTGTTTCTTTACTCTGCTGCGAGAGATTTTCCTTCATGTTCACCAGTTTTCCCAACTCCTCAAAAACCAAAAATTTCATTTGATTTTCGTTAATTTGTTGATTTCAGTTTACTTGTCCCCAATTAGTGCTCCAGCACTAGAAGACTAGCCAAATAAAGTTCCTTTCCTTTATTCATGGATAAATTGAGAAGTGCTTTGGTTTGTGATTGTTCAAAACAAATCTCTCACATAATACTAGCAGTTACCAGAATGTGAAAGATGTAAATGCCTATATTTACCTGGGCATTCTTTCTCAGCTCTATGAATATCTACAACATGTTTTTGTTAAGTAGACTTATGAGGGAAACAAAAATGTTATTGGACTTAAAATATAATTACAGGAATAACAAGCCAGTTGCCTGGCAACAGGACAACTGGAAAATCAGGCAGGATTCGAACCTACCATAACATAAGTTACACTGGCTACAGAGGACATTTTTGGTCCTTTCCTCCTTTGACCTAATGCCAGGCAACCACCTCTAGCTTATCATCTTCCTCAATGGTATTTTACACCATAAAACATAAATAGTTGTAATTGAACATATATAGTAATTAATTGGGTCATGAGAACATGCAGCTCCGTTGTAACAGTTTAAAGCACTTGTACACCGATGAGAAAAATGCCAAAAGATACAGCATAGGGCCATTGTTAAGCTACTTGCAAGGAGAGTTGGCGGAACTTCAGAACTGGTGTCACCTTGAGGATAAAGAGAGCTTAGATTAGCCCATACTATTTATCAAACATATCTTAAATACCTAGTGTATAGGTATTCCACTGATTGGCAGGACTTTCAATAAAATTTCAAGTTGGCTGCTAGTTTCAGCTATAGTAACTGACTGTATCAACAAGAGATCTAACAGCCCGTTTCACTGTGATGGGTGTCCATTTTTAAAAGAATGCTCCCAAAAAAACCACATTTAATTGTCAAAATGAGTTTTAATCTTAGGTTTAAAAGGATCTGCCTTTAGTTTTTCAGTTCAGAGAAAAAACTAGCTGACTTCACTGAGTGAAGTAGCCAACACTTTTTGTCGGCTGTCAGTACTTATGAAAACAGGAGGAAGTGTGACCCAGTCGTTAGGATGCTGGCTTTGAGGTGTGAAACTCCCGGGTTCAAGACCTGTTCTGACCACTCATTGAATTCACTCCTGGTAGTCCCTGGTTCAACTTCTCAGCTGCACTTGTAAATAGCCAACTGGTTTGCCTCCGGCCAGTTGGGATTCTTAGCAGTTTTTGTTCTGTTCTGTCATTTTGTTGATTGTGTTTCATTGGCCCTGAAAAGCCCCTACGGGGAGAGGTCAAGTTATATATGTGTGTATGTAAAACCACTGTATTGGCATTTGAGAATGAATCTGGAGGTTACAACTGAAAGTAATGGAGAGGTTTTGAATAAAAGCAATCCTTACCTGTAGAGACATCTGTGGGCAACAAAGTTTTAAGTTCTGTGATAATAGCATCATTTACATCAGCAAAACCTTCATACTTGCCATCTGCAGGAATATCTTTCTCGGTAGCATCAGTAACAATATGACTGTCTTCTTTTGGGAACACAAACTTACTGTTCCAAACAAGAAAAAAGACACCCGCTCAAATAATCGTTTCAGAGGTAAATGAGCTACATGTAGAAGACTCGTTAATTGAATGGTTGACTGAGTGATTGTTTCATTGACTTAAATCTTGACTGGGCTAGATTGCCGAATACCTGGCCACCTAATTTGCATATGAATTGCTACACACCTTGTTCTTCAAAGGATGCTGCTAAAAGAATACAATAGTGGCCGGGTATTCTGCAACTGCTCCCATGACTGTCTTAATTTTATTCAAAAACATTACCTTGTGCTTGTGTGAGATATTATGAATGATAGACAGTTGTTGTGTTTCATCATCAAATGTGCATTACAAAATACCATAAGACTGTCCACACAATGCGTCAAACTGATCTGCAAAATTAGACATACATATATAAGGGCCTTTTCACCTGGAGGTAGGGGACCACCAGAAGGTGTTTTACCCCTTCTTGGTGGGGTAATTAATCTCTCCATACAATATCTCTTTTTCTTGATCGCATTCACATGAGAAGTTGGGTGCCCCAACGAGGCAGGTTGCCCCTGTTAGCCTGACCAAGTAAAAAGCCAATCTAGCGCAAGCAAACTAAACTCCAACTAGTAACAGTAATTAGTTTGTGGTTTCATGTCACTTCTGATTGGTTGCTGCACAATGGGAAATGTCAAAATTAAATCAACGTGCTACAGAAGATCTTTGATTTCTATTTGTTTGCAATCCATCGCAAAGACAAATTCAAACTCTCAATTTCGGCGACTGTGTCAAACTGTTCCTATCTCTTCCCACGCAATACCCTTTCATGATTCTTTTCAAAAGATGATGACATAAATTGCAATAAACATCACCCTTTCAGTTTTCACCTTTTGGCTGTTGAAATGCAAAGCACTTTTTCTGTCATGCAAATAACTGATGCAACGACTTGTTAAGTAAGTGAACATTGAATCTATTCAATCAGAAAGGGATACCACGGCTGCTGGCTAAGAAAATTTTTTCGGAGCCCTTCAGGCTTCCAACATTAAAAGTTTTTGACTACAGGTAAGGGGGTACTTCACCCACCTCCATGTGAACAGGCCCTAAGTTAATTAGAGGAAAGGTGGAACCCTAGATTGAACATCCACCATTATGTTACTACCACTATCATCGTCATCATCGTCACTATCATAATCAGCATCGCTGGCAATGATTTCCCAACATCAGAACCATCAGCATGCATTACTGTGCATGCAATTAAATAGACGAGTTCACACTCTTGAGTGCATCGATCATGGGTTAATCAGGGCAACATGGCGGGTAATTCAAAGCAAAATATACATATTTTGAACATGACTCTACTTTAGAGACTTCTCCCTTCATAAACCAAACAAATAAGTTCAAGTTCACAACTGAGAAGAACTGGACTTGGTATCTATTCTTTGGAATTCCTAAAAATTGCTTTTTTTGTCTCCATACATTCTCTGCAATTTTTTGCCTTTGGAATATTACAGGAAATGTATGGCAAAAACTTTGTTTTATAAAATAATTTCTAACTTCCATACAAACCTTCGAATTTCTCTCCATCTTGCCCTGATTACCCATGATGCACTCAATAGCGTGGACTTGTCTATTTGCAACAATAAACCATTACTTAATTTAATTATAATTAAATTCAGAGAAATAAAATCGAAGCTGGAGTCTCCAAGATACCAGACCAAAGTATCAAGGTATCAGTCACTGTTCCACCGACTCTGTTCACATAGCGTGTGGTTTCTTTAATGCTCCCTGTGAGTGTCCTAGGTAAGCCGTGTCCTATATGCATCGAACAAAAGCCGCACTGACCTGTTCTTCGCACGCTTGGGTTTTTACATTAGCAATTCTTCCCCACCACACAGGATTGGCATCAAGAATAACCAAAAGGAGATTTGAAATGTTCTCTTAATATAAAAAAAAAAACAAAGTATGGACAATGCAATCTTGTAAAGAGATGGTAAAAGAATATACAATAAATTGAACGCACCATCCGCCATGTTGAATCATTCATAGTGCTGGTCATGTAAGGAACCACGTACTCTCTCATCCTCCCTCCATGCGTTACTACTGAGTCACGCATTCCTTCATGAAAAATGTACTGCTTTGAGGGAGTCCCCAATAGGGTTTTCAGGATCCGGGTTTTGGCCTTTTTGGAATCTTAAGAAATATGTCATACGGGACGCAGGATTTAGCGTTATTACGAAGCGGGATCCGGGAAATCGTCAGTTGTAAAGCCCCGAGATCCGGGATTTCAGGCGGTGAAAAAATAAATAGCAACGGCATCGACGGACACTACCGGAATTCTCCACCGCGCTGACATGTGCCTTTTGTGACCCCTATGGCGTGATTTTTGTCGTGAACTTTGGCCGTAATAAGATCCAGTTACACAAAGGCCTCGTGACCTTTATTAACCTTTATTAATTGTAACCACATCACGTTTTTTGCAGAAGTGTCTAGTTCATGCTATACAGGCACGGATCCAGGATTTTGAAATGGGGGGTGAATTTTTGTCATAATGTAATAGAACCAAAGCCTGATTGAGGTGTTTGAAAAGAAGAAAGAAGGAGGGCTCAGAAAAAGGGGGGGGGGGGGGGGGGAAAAGTCACCCATTTCACCTCCCCTGGATCCGCGCCCGCTATAGTGCACAGGCTAGAATTATGCTCTGTGGTTTCCAAAAATGTCGGACAACACCGACATTGCTGTTCGCGACGTACATGATATCATTGGTTGTGTGGCTCTTATTTTATGAGAAGGGAAAGAGCGGAAATTCTTTCTTTCAGAAAGAGAAATTTCGGGTGCAACTGTCAACTGGTTTCCCGGTTCGGAAGATTTATGCGCTGCAATAACAGAATTACATCCTAAGCCATTTCTGATTTACTGAAGAGCCTGAAAACACATGCCACTGAAAACACTTAAAGCTATTATTTTAATGACTAGAAAGTTTGAGCTTCACTTAAAGGGGCTAGGTCACGCTATTTTAGGTAATTTTCATTAATTTTGTTAATTATGAGCTCTAAACGTCAAATTGGCAGAGCAAGAGTCTTTCATTTGCAAAATCACGGCCACATAACAACTGAGAATGATTTTCCAGCTGTGTAAATGACATTTTGATATAGACTGATATAAATTTGAAAAAAGGTGGGCCGACGTTTTTCAAATTTACCCAAATTCAATCCATTCCAATCCTCTCCAGTTTTGTCCATCCATGTCCCTTCTTGGCTTCCCTGTGTTTTCTTAGAGTTCTTTTATAGTTTTGAACAGTTATTTTGATATTTTAGTTAATTCTATGACCATTCGATCAGTGCTGAAATGGCCTAAAATTGCGTGACCTAGCCCCTTTAAACGCCAAACGTGAAACGGCAGTGATGACCACGTGACCATTTTCCGCCTGTTTTTCTCAGTTTTCCATTTTTAGCTTAACGGGAAGTGTTTTTATGCTAATTACGAATGATCGTATACATTAGCACTCGTATCACGGGCAATAATTGCCGTTTCATAAAACATGATGCTTAACCTCTCTACTTCTTAATTAAATCTTAAATTACAACCGAGTTTAACAAAATGGAACATATAAACTGAACAGATTCAATTCTACTAATAATGAACAATCACGCGTCATTTCGGTTTCAAAACTATGATTGCGAATGCTACAATTTAGGTCAATTGGATCATGAGGGTTGGTGGAAAAGACTGACAATGCGTATTCAAAACCATCTGTAGTTTCATCATATATACTCCTGTTTTTGGGCCATTCTAACTTGATCAAAAACAATAAACAATTGTTTATAGCAGTTTGTTTATCGTTTTTGATCAACTGTAGTTGTAATTGACTTTGGACATCATGCTGTGACGTCATGCTCGGGATCGGGATTGGCCGATAAAACGGTTTCGGGATTTCGGGATGAAAGGAAAATTTTGGCCGGGATGGCGGAATTGAAGAACCCTATGGTGGACCCTCCTTTGAGGTCACTGAAAAGATTGACAACAACATCATCAATGCAAACTCAAGTAAATATGTAAATGTGGGACCCCATGGCCACGGTGCCTACTAATTTCAAAGGTATTTTTGCCCCGGTATATGATTATGCAGGAGATGTAGATCTTAACAAGTGTTATTAAAATCCAAAAAGAAAATTGGGGTTAACCACGCATTTCAAAATTTTAAAAAAGCTTTAAAATACAAAGCAGTGTATGGCGTTCTTCCTCAAATTGAAGCTTAATTATCTCTGAAAAATGCATGCTTACCCCTAATTTTCTTTTTGGATACCAAGAGGACTTACTAAGATCTACTTTCTCCGGATAGTTTTAAACCGCCCAAAAATATCACTGTAGTAGCAAGCATCACTGATAGAAAACCTGAGTATCCCGAGATGCGCAGAATGTATGCGCAATAACAATAGTAGACAAGCGTTGCAAAAGTGACCAAAAGTTGTTCACTTTTAGGCTACAATGGATATTTTTTCTAAAACGTTTGCTGACAACACATAAAGACAGATCCCTGAGGACTTTTCACCACTGTGATCAATTTATTGTATTTTAGTTATTTTTATTTTTTTTTTGCGTACCTTCTGACTTTATTTTCCTTGCATTTAATCTAGGTAGCGCAATGTATCTTTAAGGGACGTATCTTCCTGTCAGTTGGGCTTCCTTTAGCACGCTTTGCTATCTTTTATCTTTTGTAATTTTCATTTTATATCTGCAGTACAGCACATAATGCACAACTTTTGTGAAGTAAAGTTTTGCGTGACAAACACTGTTGAACTTTACGTCATTACGGGCGCGATATGCATTGAAGCGAGGCAAATTCAAAGCTCTGAAAAGTGTCGATCCTCCGCTACAAGTATGAGGGCAAGATGACGACTGGTGCACCAACTGGCCCTGATACTTGGTCGTCTGTTACTGAACAAAGTATATTTCTTGATGACGGCCTTCAATACATCGTTGAAGCTCTGCAGTCACCATCTGTCTCCAATGAGCACACTGCACTGGACTCGGTCTTTGACCACAAGTTTGATTCATCTTCAAATGCGGAAATCTGCAAATGCCTTTTGAGTTCTTGCGCTGTGCAGCATGGCTCCTATTACAAATTCTTCAGTTATCGACAGCGAGCTTTACTTGGCCTTTGGCACTCAATGAAAGCCAAGTTTAAAAAGCTTAAGAAACATTTTCGCCCTCCTGCAGCCCCAAAATCCTTCACAACGGGCGATAAAACGAAAGGACAACAACAGAATGTTTCATTTTCTTCACACGTTAGTCTTCTTCTCTTGCTCCCAATCTTACAGTCTCAAAGCCTGAGAGATACTTCGTTAGCTGGTCAGTGTTCAGAAGTACTGCTGCAGTGTCTTCAAAGTTGTCCTCCAAACTCTCTCGCAGTCGAACCTCTTAGTTGTATTAAAGGTTTGGCTGATTTGCTATGCAGTTGGCTTTTGCAGGCAGAACAAAACAGTGGAGAAAGTAATGTGGCTGTTTGTGCAATTAAACGCGAAAATGTGTTGGCTTCCCTCGTTTCCCTAGCTTGTGGCAGGTACTAGCGAGAAAACTGTGTGAAGATGATTGATGACTAATTATCGTTACAATAATAAGATCGATTAATAGAAAATTACAAAACCAATAATTATTATTTAAGCTTATATAACAGCAATCTAGTGAATGCACACCGGTGGCTCAGTTGGTTGAGCATCGGGCTGTCATGCAGAACGTCACAGGTTCGAGCCCCGGCCGGATCAACGCTCAGGTTCTTAAAACAACTGAGCAGAAGGTGCTGCCTTTGTAATTTCATCTGCAAATGATAAGACTTTCATGACTTCTTGGATAAGGACTATAAACCATAGGCCCCATCTCTTCTATGTTCATAAGTTCCCTGTGGGATGTTAAAGACCCCACACACTATTCGATAAGAGTAGTGGATGAAGTCCTGTGTTGTGGCTGTCCTGTTCTCTCCAGCAGAAGTGGCTGTCTTTGTGGTTATGTCTCTTAAAAGGCTTGTGGTGTATGAGGCCACCTAACCAGAAACAACCATAAGTCAAAAAGGGACTTTGCCGAGTGCTGGAACATGTAGATGTGGATGTAGATGATAGCATGCTTTACCGTCTTTTTACACATGCTGGAAATTATTTTTTGAATAACCCTCCTTAACCTTTACAGAAAATGCACTGTCAATTATTGGTTGATACTAATCAGTCTTTCCTAAATCAAGTTGTTATATACCTGGACTTTCACTCAACAAAACAAACACTGTGATTGGTTGATTCTTGGTCGCGTGTCCCTGATCAAATGCAAATGTATCCCAGCCGGGTTACAATTCTGCTGTTGTTGCCTGTGTCGGATGTTTTGCTGCGATTGTTGAGGGGAAAGTCTAAATATAACAAAGCACTTAATGTCTGGTCTCTTGGGAAACTAGTTAGTTTTGTTTTCCCTCAAAGATCAATAATTATTGTATATTATTATGTATATTATTAAGCATTTAGGGATATTGAAGAGTAGGTTACTCAGGTTTTCTCTATACGTCTTAGATTTTCATGTTTCCAATGCAGTGGTATAGTACTTTGGACTTGCTTGTGGGTAGTATTCATAGTTATTACAAATAAATAAACCTAAAATTTTTAGAGCAAGTTTCAATCGAGTGTCGTAAAACCAAAACCAAAGTAATTACTTTGGCCAATCAAGAAGGATGGAGACAATCCAGTAAACCAATCAAAACTCGAAGTAATTACATGTAGCCGACACAAAGCATGGGAAAATGTGCACGTGCGAGCTACGATTGGTTTTGGTTTCACTTCTGATTGGTTGAAAAACAAGGCGCGAGAACTTTGAACCAATCACTGAGTGAAGTAATGCAAAACCAAAGCAATTTGCTGATTACTTTTGACACTCAATTGAAAACCGCTCTATCTACCCAAAAGTCCCACAATGTCAGACTCAATGTTAGCTTTCCAATGTGGAATACTGTGGTGCCTGCCTAGAGATTACCTTATTGACACAATGAATTTAGGTTTATGTATAGGTGGTCACGTCACCACCGTATATCAAGTTTCTATTTCAACATTTGTACCTGCAAAAGGACTAGAGAGCAGGAGATAAACTTTCAAATATAAAAGAATGATTTTCAATGTTGCAGACATTTTTTGTTAGAAATGTCTGCCTTCTTCTGTGAAAGTGTTAAATGAAATGCAAATCTGAAGATAAATATCTGATAAATGTTAATGAGTACAAATGCAACATGAAGAAAAATGTATTAACTGGGCCAATATTATTACAGATAGGCTTAAGACAACACTTATCAGATATTTTTATTCAGATTTACTTGCACTGAAGAAGGCTGAAGTTTCTGCCAAAACATATGTGCCACATTGAAAATCGTTGTTTTATATTTAAAAGTTATTTTAGCTGCTATAACCCTCATAACTTGAATGAATACTAAAAGTATTCTCAGAACATCATGGAGTTGGCTGCTGTGTTTTAAAAGTGAGCAGCATGGTAACTCCAAAGATGGTGTATTGAGCACTGAAGTTAAAGACAATGATAAGTAGGTGGCAATTTTTCTGGGAGTTTGGTACTTGTCGGTCTTGTGATAACCATAATTTCTCCTATTATCTTTGACAGGTTCTCTATTCAGCTGTTTGTTCAAGTTCTTAGTGTTCTTCTTAAACACGGGACGACGCTTAGCAAACTTCCTGTGGGAACCATTTTAAGGAGCACTTTAGAATACGAAAGGAAAGGCTCATTCAGTGACCTTAGTTTCCTACAAACATCACGTTTTGTAAACAGCTGGCAATTTGAAACTTTTTTGACTGAATCTAATGAGGATATAAGTGGTGACCAGATAAGCAGTCTCACTTGTGATGGAAAGTTCCTTTATCTTGTCAGTGGGGATAATAAAGGTCTGCATAAAATTGGCACTGGTAAAAATGGAACAATTAGGTAAGAGTCGTTAGCTCTTAGACAGATTAATATTATTGTTATGCCTCGTTTTGTTTTTTTGACAGATTAATATTATTGTTCTGCCTCTAACTTGCATAGCATTACCAAAATGAAGACAGTAATAATATTATTTCTTGGCGTGGTCAAAACTTAGCAGTGGCATTGCAAAGTAGAGTTTTGGTACCTAAAATATCCCAGAGCTTTTACTATTGGTTGTCTGCTCCTAGAGGGTGACCACTCCCATGGCTGGCAAATCCTGGCAACGTGTGAGCCCCCATGTAGAAGGAAAAGGAAGCATACACTGCCACACTGATTGAATCTGTACAAAGAGGGGAAAAAGTGATATTGAACTTTTAAGGCTTAACACACGTTTATGTAAGCCCCACTGACCATGGCAGATGATCATCTGCATTTTTGTTCTGAATTCCATTAACACTTGATTAAATCAATTAATATTTATTTGCTTTTCATATTTAAGGGGGGCTGTGTACAATAGGAATATTGATCTCAAAGACGGATGGCTTGCCTTTGCACAGTCTAGGCTATTGTTTCGACCCAAAGAGTTTGACAGTGATCCAGCAAATATGTGCTATTTATTGGATAAACATTCTCTGCAGGTAACACAATGCACTTCGAACAGAGAAGTTGCTGTGACCCTATAATTTGGTGTTCCAAAATAAAACAAAAAACTGTGGCCATTTTATTTCACCAAACCAAATCTGGTGTGTGTGTTTACCAATGTGGCTGCTCACCTATTAAGTTTTATGATAGCACCTTGACAACATCTTTTTTCTTGCTAAAGAAATGGTACAAACTTATTTTCTACCGGTATATGGTTATAACTGCACACGTAATAAAAAATGACACAGTTCGCTACCTAGGTATTTTAACTGTAGACCAGTAATTTCGTGAGGAACACATCCTTGTACTTAGCCTCTTGCCAAGGTTGTATGGAATCCCACCCAGTTTATTAGAAGAGTTTTACTTGTAGTTCTCAAACCAGTTAACCCCTTGACCTCTGGGAGTGAGACTCGGTAGATTCTATTGTCTAACACATCAATGTCAAAACTTGTTCAGGGATCAAATTTTCAGAATAAGCAGATTGCAGTTTCACAAACTGAATTAAATAAATAATCCCTTAATTATGTAATTAAAAACATCAGCACCCGGTTGTAATGGTTCCTTCAAAGACCAGACTGAGTGCGAAGAATTAATTTGGAAATCCCATTATAATTGCCCTTATTAACATTTTCTCTGATTTCTTCTTAGATCATACAAATCATTAGGTTAATAAACCCAACAGAACCTGAGAGTGATTCCACACAGTTGACATCACAGCGCAATACTGTTCAGATTTTAAGTGACGAGGTTAATTTGTATTGGCTTTGGATTGAGAAAATACCTGATTCAGCTGGGAAAGAATTCCTTGAGAACAAAAAGGTTGATTTGTTATTACAAGAACTAAAACTTGAACTAAGTCATGGCAAACTGATTGCCTCTCCATGTCGTGATGCAGTTGTGGTGACGAAAAGGGAGGAGCCATCATCTCTTTCATCTCCACTCGCAGTCAGACGTTCGCCAACAACTCCAACTGCCCAGAACAACTCAGATGGTATGTTTGCCGTTCACTCAGGTGTGACAGGCAGTTGCTAGTGCGATAATTTGCATGTGCAATTATTCAAAAGAAGGAAAGGCATTTCCCTTGAAATATGTTGCTTGTGATGCATTTCAGAGATTTTAAGAAGGGTACATGACATGTCGAATTTAGGCCATTTTAAACATTTGCTCAAAGTTGGCTGAAATTTTGTGTGTTGCTTCAAGTTGAACGCAAAAATGTGGCCCTGGAAATTTATCGGTGATTTGTACTTCATCATTTTTGAGAAATAATTGAATCACCTTGACACTGAACCAGCCTTGAAACCCACATGCTGTCACATTCCTAGATACACATCGGCGAGTGAGCTACCAATTACTTACGTTATTTCTTAAATATGAAGCAAACACCAGAGGAAAAGTCTTGATAAAATGTTAATTCCATGTTACTAGAACTTGCCAAGAGTGCACCAATTCATGAAAATTGTTCTGAACCTAACCCTCCAGTTTTAGAGTTTATGGGGTCATACTGTATTACTGTGATGTTGAATGACTAAGTGTAAACACAAAAACTTTCTACGTGCCTTTCCTGTGCACTATTTTGAGAAGACTATTATGCCCAGTTTTGCTATAGAGATGAGAGAAAAAGTCCATTTCCCAAAACTGGTTTAGTCTTGAGATTAGGCAAAGCATAAAAGAACCTGTTTGGAGAGGAGAACATGAATGTTTTTTTGATCATTCATTCTTACTTTTTTTTTCACTATACTAGAGGTGGTAAGCTGTGGGATATCAGGAAACACTTTAAAACAGACAGCCATGTTCATCAGTGGTGATATGTTAGTGATGGTGATTCCACAGTTATCAAACACATCTGCTCCTCTGTTGCTGGCTTTTAGGGGACCCAGAAGTATGTAGCGTTGGAACTTTTTTGTTTTTAGTAGCAATTAGTAAATAAAGGCATTAGCTTATTCCAAAACATGCCTGTTTCTGACTGTGAATGTTTTAAGGTCTGAATGCTTAGTGGAGGTTCCTGGTTGAGTATGTGGAACATCAATCAGCCTTGGCTATCCAATAGCGTTTAATAATGCCCTCAAGGTTGGCACAACTTTAAAACCAGTCTATGGGCCCCCACATTTATTTTATGTCAGTTTATAAGAATATAATATGCCTTGCAGGTCCAAGCAATTACTGCTTTTCAACCCTGGATGGCTCATTTGTGAAACATGAAAATGTAATTAATTCAGCCATGGCAAAGCAAGATCTGCTGGTACCAGGACTTGGTAAGAAGCAATGTCTCTCTTAATTGCGATCACTCAGAATTTGTTTTCAATTTAGTCTGAGAGAACTTAGAATACTTCGTTAATGAATTTTAAAATCTTCTTAAAACTCACCAATAAATTAGCCCAGAATTGGGTGCTTAAAAGGAATTATTGCTGCAGAGCAGAACTCTAGTAATGAGGAAGTATTCATGGAAAAAACACAAATAGCAAGCACTATACATTGTTGCATTTAGCAAATTAAGTCAAATAGTTGAAGAGTTTTTGAGGAATGGGGGAGGGGGGGGGGCAAGCAGACAGTACAGCAGAAAACAACAAACAGCAGGTAGTGAATCACAAACTGACCTAGGAAAAGAACAAAGACAGCTCCATTACAAAGATACACGTATCACAGAGTGTCCTTTCTAGAACTTAACAACTGACCAGTTGGTTGAGAATCAGACTACCATGTGG
The DNA here is from genome assembly GCF_036669935.1 of Montipora foliosa. NCBI lineage: Eukaryota > Metazoa > Cnidaria > Anthozoa > Scleractinia > Acroporidae > Montipora > Montipora foliosa. The sequence continues at coordinate 8,465,482 of NC_090879.1, forward strand.
GAGGGCGTGGTTTCCAACCGTAGCCAGACCAACAATTAGGGTCTTAAATAACTGAGGAGAAAGTGCTGCCTTTGTAATAACATCTGCAAATGGCTTGACCTTCTGCTCTTCTTGGATAAGGACTATAAACCGTAGGTCCTGTCTCACAACCCTTTCTGTTAATATCATAATACATTAAAGAACCAATAGACTGTTCTTTGAACAATAGTGGATGGAATTCCCACTGTTACAGTGGCTGTCCGTTGTGTGGTGTATCACTTTTGGACTAGCCTGAATGGTTTATATGTTCCTTCCTAGACCTTCCCCACTGTTCAGTTGCAGTGCTAAATGGATTAAAATTAAATGAAATTAAACGAGAACTCTTGAGCCAACCCTGTGTGCAAAAGGGGCTGCTCTGTCTTCAGAGAAGTCTTACCTAGTATACAATATAATATTCAGGGTTCGTGCTATTCCTTGAATTCCTTGAAAAGCCCGTGAAAAAAAGTATTTTGTGGAAAACTGCTTGCAAACTCCTTGAATTTTTGCTTGGGTGAAAATTGTTGAGATTGCATCATGCTAAGTTAAAGAGACATAAATTCAAAAATTCACCCCCAATTTGACTAAAATATTAAAACCAAAAATTAAAATTCCAGTGCGTGCAGTTAACTTGCAGACTGTGCGAAGGAATATCAAGGTAGGCTTTTTCAGCAAAGAAAACACTGAAACATGATGTATGGTATAGAAATCCTCTTACTCAATTTCTGGTTCTTGAAAACTCCTGGAATATTATACACAAAATCCAGCACAAACCCTGACATTATTCAGCCACATGCATGTATCACTTCTTCCATTTATTGTAAACAAAGTGGTGTGGTTCACTTTCTTCCAGTTGTGTGTCAAGACTGTGTTAATGGCAGATTGTGGAGTTATGACAGCAATCACATGGTAGGGGAATGGATTTCTGGGGGATATCCATCTTGTAATCAAGTCTCTCAACTTGTCAGAACATCTACACAATCTCAAGCATCAGGTAAGAACTAGTATTTTGTCTCTAGAAATAATATCACTCATTATTATATGGTTACGAACTGCATTGCTAAATGGAGGTTGGGTGCCTGGGATATATCCAGGGGCTTCCATTAGAGGCCAGCCAGCCTGCCTTTCGACCGAGTAACACTCCCATGGCCACCAACAACTCAGCTATGAGCTCCCATGCCAAGCCGAAGGACTTCCGGACTGCACTTTCCCGGTTGATGTTTTTTTTGGAATTACACCAAAGCGACCTACCTGGAGATTATTTAAGGGAAGGGTCTTATGTGGCCCAGCAACACGGCCTCATACACATTCGTTGCAAAGGTACTCATCAGTGACTGCTGGTTGAATTAGAGCCGATGAACGTAATGAAACCAACAAAGATCAAAGACAGCATAAAAGCCTTCAAGAACAAACTTAGCCTTCCACTGGTCAGGATGATTGAGCAACTCTACTGAAAGTTTGTCAGCATTTATGCGGGACACAAGATATGGATTATGGAGTGAAGAGAAAACCTGACCCTGAGATCCACGTGGGGCAGCACTAACTAACTGTGGAACAACCTTAACGCAAGCAGAACTAACAACTGTAACTGAACGACCATTAAAAGAAGGAGAGGAAGATCCCACTATCCCTTCTGAACTGGAACTTGAAATTGAATGAGGGGATGAACAACAAGTGAAACATGCTATATTATTTACAGTATGTATAACCTGAACTGCAGCCTTCCAAACCAAACTTGCTAAATTGCTTTGGCTGCGCAAGGCCGCAAAAAAAAAAAAAAACAGGCAACAGGGCTGGCAAAGAATCTTTCCTCGCTTTAGCTATGAATTGCGATAAAACAATATTGAACGATTGCCCACCAACAGCTGTAGATACTAGAGGGTGACATCGAAGGAGTAGACGCCGCGAAATTGGAAAAACTGGTGAGGTGAGCGTAGGAGACAAATTGTCTGGGGCTAAAGTGATGTTGGTCTGGCAAGGCATTGTATGGATTACCAAAAAGAACCTGCAAACAAACCCCACCAGTAATATCTGGATTCTTCTTTTTCCTTAAATTGTGTTTTGATTTTGTTTTGTTCTTCGCCAAATACAAGAAGCAAAAGCCCAACTGTACGAGCAGAGTCCAATGAATTGCCATGTGCTTAAGCAAGGCTATGAGTGTGAGCCTGTGCTAATACTGCTAACCTCTCTTTGATGATCGACCAGCCCAGACCACTACTGCTCTTTGTTGTTAACTTTGTTTAACTGCATTAAGCAATTCTCGGGTTAAATGGAGCACTCTGATTCGCTGGTTTTTGGTTGGGATTTTACAGTACCAAATCACCATTACTATGTAAATGCTTTGTTTCTGTATTTTTTCCCTCTCCTGGGAAAGTGGAATTTAGTTTTTTCATCACAACAGTAATTCTGGCAAGCAGAATTTTAATAGTTTTAAACGTAAAAAGGCTACTGTTTAAAGTTTGCTGATAAAAATTCAAGATTAAAAATTCATATTCACCATGATTGCTCAAGGAAACGATGCCACATAATAAACAACTTACTAACCTCACTTGCTTGGGACCGTACTGGGGAATATTCGCCCTCGGTTGTTTTTGTCTGTACTGCTACAACCTTGGGCCAATATTCCCCACTATGGCCCTCTTTCTCGGTTAGGAAGAGGTTGTATTAGTAAATGAATGGTCATTTTTTATGATTGTTTTTGTTCCTTTTTTTCATTTTCATAAATTGCTCTCTCCAAGATCTCCTTGACCCAAAGGATGTCATATTGTCATTGGCAAACCATATAACATTTCTCAGCAAGAGACTTTATGCCAAAATACAGGTGGCCTCAATAGAAGAATGTGAAAGACCTGCAAGTGGCTTCTCTGATTCACAAGATGCAAACTTGATTTGTAGTGTACTGAACACAGCAATAACTGAAGGGCAGCAAGACGTATTAGTTGCTATGTTAGCTGCTTTGCAAACTTTTTTGAGCCAAGTGTTAGCAGGTCAGGCCAAGTTAGAGGAGAGTGATGTTACAGGATTGCGACTTGTACTGTGGAAACTCGTCTGTTCTCCCTCTGGCTCAATTGGAGCTGACGTGCAGCTGCAGTCTTGTAATGTCTTAAAGACGGGCCTTGAAGTCTTTTATCCTACTGAAGAGGAAAAGAATGCTCTGCTCATGCTGTTACTGTCTGAAGGGGATTCCAGCTCTGGAATGACCAAGCTGTTGGATATTTTATTCATTCACTTGGCTGAGGAGATGATGAACAATGAGCCTGGAGTATCCTCCATTGGAAGGTAAGTATACATGTACAGTATGTATTAGATTTTATTTAATCTGCCGGTAAGAGTAACATAAACACTAACAGGAACTGCTGGATTAACAGGCAGATGGACAATTATTAAGACATCAAATTTGTGTGTCTCAGGGGTTTGTGATCTTACACCTGCACATCTAAGACTTGCTACTTAAGATGGTCATTAACTGCACAATAAGCAGTCAGGTGAACTCCCCAGTTGGTAGTGTATAATATGTAAATTTATAAGCCTTACAAGGACCCTTTTAAAAAGGCTGATAAATATTGATTCATTCCTGCTTATCCCTATGATTTTTAGCATATCTGCTCATTCCTTTTATCACATTTTATTGATAGGTTGTCTGAAGATGTGAATGTTGCAGCTCTGAATATGTGTGTTAAAGAATCGTGTAATGTAATCCTGCTGTGCAGCAGTTTGGGTGATGATGAATTTCATGGACTGGTAACCAAACATCCAGTAAGTTTTTGATCAAGGCCGGTTGTTCAAAGTTCTGTGATGACGATGATGACGCCGACAACAACAACAACAACAACAACAGTAACAACAACAGCAACAAAGCAACAATAATAATAATTGACCACTTCCCATGGGGGCTTTTCAGGGTCAATGAAGCATTGATGATAAATCAAAACAAAACGATTTTCAAGAATCCCAACTGACCATAGGCAAACCAGTTGGCTATTTACAAGTGCAGCTGAGAGGTTGAACCAGTGACTACGAGGAACAACTTCAGCTCAATGGGTCTTAAGGCCTGGAACTCCGAATCTCAGGGTTACCACTCAGCCACACTGACTGGTACATACCGGGTATAGCAGCAATCATTAAGGTTTCAGTCACACTCAACAAATGATTTGAGTTGATCCCAGTCTTTGATCAATTTAGCGTAGTAATATGTTTTGCTGCTCTCTTGTGTGTTGTGTGTGGTCTGATTCATTAGAAAACGTGTTCTGAGAGGTGAACAGTAGTAGGTGTATGACACAAATAACTATTCTTTCTGATACTAGGATCTGTCACCAGTCCTTCAGTATGTTACAGCTGTCTTTATCATTAACTGGAAGGAAGTTGTCCTCTCTGATGGTATGGAATCACCTGCTGTAAGTGATTTATGTTCTCAATTTTAGTTTTCCACAAGGTGGCAGACATTTTTCCAACAAAAACAAAACTATGATAATTATTTGCCCTCAATGTCGTAAACAAACTGGTAAATAATAACCGTCAAGCAGTTGGCTCAGGAGGTTGTGAGTTTGACTCGAGCTAGACCAACACTCAGGGTCTTCAAACAACTAAGAAGAAAGTTCTGCCTTTGTAATTACATCCGCAAATGGTTACAATATCAAGTCTTCTTGGATAAGGACTGTAAACCGTTGGCCTCATCTCATAAGCTCTGTGGGACATTAAAGATCCCACATAATAATTCAATGTGAGCGTGGCACAGTTTCCAGTGTTGTGTTCTGTTCTGAATGTGTCCCCAATACATGTATACATGTGCCATCAAGCGCAAGAATAGATTGGTTAATTGATTGATTGCAAGCCATGTCTTTCTCATTCTTTTCAGGCGCTAAGTAATGCAGTGAAGCATGCTGAATGTCAAACGCTGTCCTTAAAAATGCTAGAAGCTTCCCAACAGGTGCGAGTGCTACAGAATCATAAACCTGACATGGTGTGAAGTTACAATCTTGGACAGATTAATCACTCACTGAAAAACTAATTAATGTCGCCATTAATTAACCGTTTGATGTCCAAACCGTCACTTCAGCTTTTGCAAAAGAAGCCTGAAAAAAAAAAAAAAAAAAAAAAAAAACCAGCCTCAGACAGAAATCCAACCCATCTGACAGGTTCTTTTCCAAAGTTTGGTCCCTTTGTCAGTAAGTGTTATATGTAGGCAGGACCTTTATTGTTAAGTAATACATTTAGGTAGTTTCTATTCCTCTTAGGTTCTGGATAAGGTGCTTGAGGTTCTTTCCAAGCTTTCTGCTGAATATAAAGGAGATAGGAAACCAAGAATTGAAGGCATTGAGCATTTGATGAAATCAACGCTTGTGGGACAGATTCTTCCTCTGCTGGCATCTGTTTTGTCTTCTGAGGCATGCTTGGGACTTTCTTTGGCCAAAGGTTTTCTTCCATCTGTAACAACTTTGACAGTTACAGCAACAAAGGTAAGAGGAATGGAAAAACTTCTTGAATAGCAAAGGCCATCATTATCAAAATGTGGTCTCTTAAGGTTGATTTACAATAGTATTGTTAATTTCATTACTATGAAGTTATCAATGATGATGATGATGATGAGAATGCCTGCCATTCAAAGTGTGGGAAACTGAACCTCAAAGTTACAAAATGTAAGAAATTAGAGAAGAATTTGAGAGCTCCTAACGGGAGATCAACCTTGCTCTCCCGTTCATCTCTTAGTGGTAAGGTAAAGGTGAAGGTCCTTATTAAATATGTTATGAGGGTAACACATGACATTCAACTAGAGTTACTCAGTTGGCTAGTGCGCAGCTTTCGGAGCGAGAGGTCCCCGGTTCGATCCTCGGTGACTTAAACGTCTGTTTCGACTTTCCTCTGATCTGTGTAGCTATAGAATACCCATAAAACGGAGCATTGACAGAGGGAAGGGGGTAAAGGGCGCACCGTCGGCTTCCATTGATACAATGTACCGGCCTCGTAGCTGAAGGAACTACCAACGTTAAATAAAGTTACTTTACTTTTTTACAATGCACTGATAAACTAGTGGCCCTCGGTGCACACCTTTTACCCCCTTACTCCGTCAATGCTCAGTTTTACAGGTATTCAAAGCTACAACTACGTGGAACAGAGGAAAGTTTAAACAGTAGTCAATATAATAAGACAGGGATCTAACTTGCGACCCTCCAGCTCAGGAGGCCACGCACTAACCGACTTGTTAGCCTGTCTCTGTCTGTCTCTGTGTAGTATTGGCACTGGCTATTGGAGGTCATACAGTAAGCTGTTGATCTACAATGGAGAACACCTGGATCTTCGTCTTTGTATATGGTGTCATTTCTGATCATTTCAAGACATACTACTTACTTGAATCTGTAAGCAGGCACTTGGTTAATGGGGGAGGCATTTTTTATGGCAAAAAAGTTCTGACAAGCATCTTGAGATATTTTGTTTATTTGCATACGTGAAAAAGAGCAGACCCGCTTTTCTTGTGCTTTTACCCAAAAATGAATTTCATTCAATTTAGCATTCTCAAGGACAGTTGAAAAATGTATTTTTCATAGAGCCCTCCTTGATGAGGTATCATGTTTTGTTTAGGTAGCGTACTTGATATCTGAAATGAAATCTTCTGGAGAAGTGAAAATCGATGAAGTGTCTTCTGCAGCCGCACCTTCACCTTGGTCAAGCCCTCGCAAGGTGGAGAGCCCCCATCCAGTCAGAGATGATTACCAGTGCTGTAAAACAGTAGTGTTGCCAGGAGCCCAAAGCCTGTTCCTCAAGTTTGATCCTCGCTGTGCTACTCAGTATGACTATGATAAGGTGAATCAAAGTTAATCTCCTTGGCATTTTTTTCTTTAAAAAACTCATAATTCAGAGTTCTATATTCATTAATAATTCTCTTCTTTATCACCACACAAAGAGTATGATGCTACTTGTATTTACATTTTTAGCACTTTGAAGTTGCAGTCTTACCAGTTTGTACATTTCTTGATAACAGCATATTATATTTTCTCCATTGTTTTACATAAACGTTTTTTTTTGCATGGAAGGTGATTGTATATGCTGGGAAGAGTACAGCCTGTCGAAAAGTAGCAGAATTTGGTGGCAACTCATGTGGTGTAGGTAGCAGAGGTGTGGTGCGATTAGGGTGGCCCAAAGAACCATTTAAGGTGGAAGGTGAAGCAGTGACCTTGTCTTTTCAAGTGAAAAGTGCACGGGAGCGTAATACACCAGATCATGCAATTTGGGGGTTCAGCTGTACTGTGAGCTCTAAGGTATCAAGAAAACTCGTAATATGTTTTTGGCCTTAAGTGGTAGACAGAATCAGTTTTTAGTACCCACAATGCTTAATTATGAAGAAAAACACTTTGGGAGCCAAAGCAAGGAAAATGTAGGAGGGGCAGACCAGTCATTACATATGAACCAAGAGATAACAGGAAATTAAGAAAATCATGGGAAATAGAAAAGACTAGTAGGAAAAAAAGTTTTTGGACACTCAAAATAAGTCTAAGCTTAAAGATGCCCTATTCTGTTTAAATGAGTCCAAGACAATGAAATGATAATTATATGAAATGGATCACATAGGAACTGCGGATATGAAAAACCCATTGAAGTCCTGGATTTTTCAGGCTTGTCTATGCAATTGCAAAAATTGCGTACATAACTGCGAGGATTATAGCTTCACTTGAGTGAAAAACAAGCAGAGAGTAGTGTTGCTTGAAAATGACTGGATTTTGACATAACTAACTATACAGAATTCTAATAGGTTTTTTTGTGTGTGCAAGCATTTCATAGTTCCCAAACAATTTAATCCTTCAACACCAACATTTGAATGTTAATTCTCCTTACAGAGTGCCATACATTACATTATTTTTATGTCGGGGGTGGGGGGGGCTGAAACAGACTGATCACCTCCCCAGAGTTAATCATCATTGCCATTTACAAGCATTTTATGTCATTACGCGGGAGGTGCGATTAGTGTGCTTGACTCCGGTGCAAGTGGTCCGGGTTTGGGTCCTGGCCGGGGACATTGTGTTGTGTTCTTGGGCAAGACACTTTACTCTCACGGTGCCTCTCTCCACCCAGGTGTATAAATGGGTACCGGCGAATTTAATGCTGGAGGTAGCCCTGCAATGGACTAGCATCCCATCTAGGGGGGAGTAGAAATACTCCTTGTCACTTCATGCTACAGAAACCGGGATAAGCTCTGCCCTAATGGGCCACTTTGCTTGTAAGCAGACTTTACCTTGCCTTATGTCACTACTTTCTTTTTTAGGAACATGACGAAAAACCTTCCAAGTTTCCATTCTTCAATGATCTGTGCCTTAGTCTCTCTCTGCTTACTTACAGCCTGCTAAATGTTAAATACCAGGGTCCTGCCAATTCTGAAGCTGAAGATGCCTGTCAGCATTTGCTTGATTCCAAACTTCTGCAAAGGTGCAGGCTCTTACAAGTGAATTTTTTAAATTAAAGAAATCGCGTTTCGAATTTAACTGGTAAATATGTTGTGTACAGAGTACCGGTAGTTATGGTTCGTTGCTTGGCCATAAGGTGAAAATTTGAGTAATTTTAATAGTAGTGCAGGAAGTTCCTATGTGACCCTCTAATTGCAATTAAACACAAAGGCGTAGTCGAAAAGGCGTGGTACCTTGGGATACGCACATGATTTGTCAATCAACCGTGGATGCATACAGAACACTGTTACCCATTTATGTGCGTCTTTGTGTTTAACTATGATAGTGCAAGAAGTACCGTAGTGTCTGCTAACTCAACCAAGCATTAGCCCCAGACATGAAAATTAGCGTACACAAGCAAAGAGAGAAACTCTGGCCCAGCTGGGAATCGACAACCTCCACAACCCTACCAATTGAGCCATCAGACCAGACAGAAGCGAGTCATAGGTAGTTGGGATTTCGTGTCATTTAAATCCTCAGAAAAAGGGGTACTATGTTGCCACCTGCTTTGTAATCAGTTCCTCTCATAATAAGTTTGGATGCTCCACCACTTTTCTACACTTGTGCAAAAGACTCACGGGAGTAAGGTGATTTACTGTGTTCAAGTGGAACTAGTTTGTAGTGACAGGGCTGGTAATTTCTTCTTTGCTGTGATTTATGTCCAGAGGCAGTATGGATTTGCATGCCAGTGATTTGGGTTCCAATCCTACTCTGAGCACAAGTTGGATTTGTGTTTCAAAGCTAACGCCACTCAATACACTTCCAGTTGGATTGATTGGAATTTTACTTCCCAACTTTTGTCCCTACACGCTTTAAGCTTTAAATCACCGTGTATGAATGTGTGTTCTTTACTTTTTCTCTGAATTCAGGTGTGTGTGGGCAACTGCTTCAGAGGAATTGTCATCAGGGACTTCGGGTATTCTCATCACCGTTGAACCAGACAAGAGTACTGTTGATAGTGTTGAAAACATGATGGCCAAGCCAAATGCTAGACTTTCTCCTGAGCTGTTAAAACGTCTCAAAGACGCGTCAGGTAAATTCTTAATTTTCTCCCTGTGCCAGGAAATTGTCACAATTGCTCCTAAAATCACACTTATTAATTTTTATTAAGATGCATGCGAATTTGCTAGGACAGAAGCTGATGCAAGTGTAGCCAATGAACGCCAGATCCCAGTCTTGCATTGAACAGAAGACAACATTTATAGCTTTCACACATGAATCTCTTTTAAAGACATTACTTTCCTAATGGGGAGTTCTTTTACCATGCTGGAGGGGAGTTGAGGGGCCTTAGCCATAAGCCTCCAAGCATACTGTTAGATCTTTATTTTGAAATGTAGGCCATTACCTCTGTCGTTTTCACTACAACTCTTTACCTATTCGTTGTTAGGTGTGGCATCCCCCACTCTGCGTCCCAGCATGCGTCAAGCTCTTCAGCCTGAAGATATCGAGGAAACAGTGGTTCGCTGTGTTGTGAATCACCTGGGACTCACAAAGACAGTGCATGGACTGGACCTTCTGCAGGCGACTGAGCCACAGGCAGAGGAATACAGTTACCTCTGCAGTGTGATGAATGAAGTGTTCATTCGTCTGAATGGGCTGATTAGACAGTTACAAACAATGGCTGAGATGGAGCTGAAATGGGCACACGAGCTAGATGAAGTGCGAGGAGAAATTCTACAGCCAAGTGCTGCCTTCTTCAATGATTTTCACTTACAAGAGGTACTTTAAAACGAATAACTTTGAAAAAACTCTGCCATCGGAGTTACAACGAGCTTTGGAGAAAATTCGCTCAATTTAAACTTAAACAATAATTTATTTTGCTTCACAATTATGTCCAGTCGTTTCAACATCAACAAAAAAGTGAATCAAATACAAAAGGACGAGTGGAAACATCAACATAACTTTAGAGGTCTTGATCGAAGTGTTCTTTTTTTCCTTGGAAAGAAAATCTTGGTCAACATTCTTTTTTGTTTGTTTTGTTTCAAAGGCTAAAAGCAAGGAGCTTGAGTTACTTTGTTCCCTTAAGAAAGTCAATTTTGATCCAATAGAGCAGGAACGATCCGTGGGAAAGCTAATGTGAGTATGTGTCACTGTGGTTTTTCTCGCTTACCACTGATTGACAGGAACGCTTGTGACTTAACTGATTGCAGAGACACATTCGCCTCTTACTATGCACACGAAAGCGTAAACTTTTTTGACATACTTTGTCATCTTGATTTGTGAGTTTTGTGTTGTATTTAGTAAAGAGAACGAGGAATGAAACGTAGTACTCGACAGGGAACATTCTACAGGAAATTGTCTGAAAGTAGTTGTCATTATTGGTGAATTGAGGGTCTAAAATGTGCAAATATGTTCAGTTCAAAAAGCCTTCGTATGTCATGAAGTCGTTTAGTTCTTCAAACAGGACAAGGCCATCGTTCCTTCATGAAGAGTCTGGTTACGCTGGCAGTATTTTTTAGCACTCGTTTTTTCCCTTCTTTTCTTTTTCTAGAGAGCGCCTGGAGGTGGAATCAAAGCAAGCTTTCCAAGAAAGCAACAACAGCCTGGATCGTATGCCGGTGACTAAGAAGTTCCTGTTTTCCATCATGGAGAGCGCAGAGTTGCTCTGTAATGTTACCATTGAGTCCAGTAGACACAGACTTAGTCCACAGCGAAGTGTTTCTATTTGTAGTTCCATAGTGGATTGTGGTCAACCTTCACAGCAAGGTGTGTTGCAATGCTAAACCTTGCTTTTATTTCTAACACTCCACGTCTCTCCCATCCTGGGATGACCCTGCAATGATGAGACTGACCACTTTTTCTGTAACAGCTCGTGTGGCTTCTGTTTAAAATCAGTTCAGTCAGTGAAAACGCTGTGACAAGGAGAGTTTTTTTAGCTTCCGGTTCGGGTCTCTTCAATGATTTACCGACTTTACCAATGGCGTCGTCATAAATCGCAAGCGAAATTGTGAAGTGCAAGCGACACAAATGCAACTGCATGTATCCCAGATCGTAACGGTGGGTAAGAGCGCATCTCTATCCAAGGATAAGTGAACTTGTGACCTTTCCAGAGGACATAACTCAGGAGTTGGGGGGTCTTGCAAAAACGACATTTGTGGTAGTTCAAGGCAGGGTCCCAACTAATCACCGCGCACCGGTGGCTCAGTTGGTTGAGCACCGGGCTGTTACGCGGGAGGTCGTGAGTTCAACTCCGGCCGGACCAACACTCAGGGTCTTTAAATAACTGAGGAGAAAGTGCTGCCTTTTTAATTACATCTGCAAATAGTTAGACTCTCTAGTCCTCTCGGATAAGGACGATAAGCCGGAGGTCCCGTCTCACAACCCTTCAATGTTCATAATCCTGTGGGACGTAAAAGAACCCGCACACTTATCGTAAAGAGTAGGGCATGTAGTTCCCGGTGTAGTTCCCGGTGTTGTGTCCTCTGTGGTGTATCATGGTTGGGAGGGTAAATGCTCGGAGATATTAGCTACACCAAGCTACTCTAAAAATCCGAGGGTAAATAAAGGTATATGATATGATATGAAATGAATCTAATTCTTGGGACAGATAGGGTTGTCATCCTAAAATATTCCTTTTGTTTTCCCATTGCAGAAGCACCTATGAAAGATCAACTTCAGTCGTCTTCTTCAGTGTCCCTTAGTCGCTCTTTCTCAGCTCCCCCCAAACTGGATCGATCTTTGTCCGTTCAGGAAGGCATACATGACGTGCGTAGGTTGCAGCGATGGAGAACAAACGTTCGGAAGAAACACGGAGACAGGAACACAGATGAGACAGATTCATATGAAAATAATGAGACTTTTGTCTCAACCATCGCCGAAATATTCACTTTTATTGGTGGTGATCCCGATAAAGCTGTGAGTTAAAGTTTGGTTTAAATGTCTATCACCTCGAAACACCCTTTCCGCTCAATAATTCTCTGCACTTAACTAAATATTTTGTTCGCTAAACTCTAGCCTTCAAAGTCACTGTTTTAGAAGCTCCTAAAAAGTGGAAAAACTACTTAATACCGGGGTGACGTCACAGACTATTTTCCATTGGGAGAGTACTTTTTGTGACTGGCATCAAACCCATTCCCCTTCATTGCTCGGTCATGGATGACCGACTGGTGACTGGTATCGAACCTGTGACTGTGACAATTATGGAACCCATTCCCCCTCATTGCTCAGTCATGGATGAAACCTTGGAACACTTTTCCCGTCTTTCAAAGCGAATAAAAAAGGGAGTTTTCGT
>NC_090879.1:8483159-8500659 GCF_036669935.1 Montipora foliosa
TCTGTATCTATCAGATTTCTATGCTGGTGCAATTGAATGGTCCAGTTTAGCTCATCAGGTCTCCAGCCTGTTATCAAATTACTTGACCTGTGTGCTTGAGGAGAGTCGTGAGAATGGAGTGACGGCAAAAGACCCCCTGCAGTATGTCATGGAGCTGTTACATCGCATAAGCAGGTAAAGAACTTTTTTGCTGAGTGCAACGATTGTCTTAACATTATGCCCCTCCCAACCAAAATAGGATTGTCATGGCAGTGTGCCTTAAACTGCTAATCCATGCCTATAAAATCAAACAACTCCTATATATTTAACAATTATTCCATGAGCGCGCGTTGGATATGAGATGGTAAATAAAATAGCCGACGAGTTGGAATTACCAAATACGAGAGAAAAAAAGGGAGGAAATCCTAGCGAAATCGAAAAAAACTTGATGATGCGATGTTGTGTCATACCGCGCAGGCTTATCACAAAAACATGTCTTATCTTTTCGCGTACTTCTAAGCGTCGGAATTGATCCAAACCGCCGTTGTGGTCTATCCTCTGTCTGCTTCGTTTTGGCTGTCACAAATAACGGCGACAATATTCGGAATAGCGGGTACTCCTCCCAAGGTGGAAAATTTGTCATTAAGACACGTGACCAGCATGAACCAGGGTCTTTCTTCCCTCGCTTACTCCTGGGTGGGGAGATGAAAGACCCTGGGAACGAGGTAGGGTATAAAATCCGAGGGTAAATAAAGATATGATGATGACGACAAGCGACATACACAGACTCAATACCAGTTGATTAATGTCTTTTGTTCTAACAAAAGGTTCTAATTATCAAGTTTTATCTGCGTTTGCGTACGTTGCTTTTACTTCTGCTTGCGTCGCTAGTGAGGACAAGGCCTTCTTCTCCGAGTTGTAGTGCTATGTTAATGTGTTAATGTTTTCCACCTGCTAGAAGTAAACTTGGTGAGGGAATTCTTCGTGAGCCGCGGACCATCTCCACGCTTCTGTCCCTACTACTTGACAGGCGAGCGCCTCCTAAACTTGTGCTGATCGTACTCAAGCTTTGCCGATCCGCTTTACCGTTGGTGAGTGCCAAAGGCTGCGAAGAGGTGACACTACCTGCTTCTGCGAGGCATTACCTCGGACAAAAACACGGGCTTCATCACGGGGGAAGCTCTGTGGACAGAGTGGCAAGCCTGCTGTTGACCAAGCTTGGTGACTTTTTGCTGCCGTCCGTGGATGCAGATGAGGAAGAGGAAGAGGAGGAGGAAAGTGAGAACGAAGTGGAGGAATATGGAGAGAATGAACTCAGTAGCAAGAACGAAGGCACTCTGTCTGTTTATTTACACAAACGAGTCGACCAATCAGCCCATGAAATTGTACAAAAAGTCTTAAGGTAAGACTCTGAAAAGCTGCTTACTGGCTTTTGCTTTAGGTTGCATCAGAAACCCATAAGGGTTGAAACGTGTAAAGGCCCCTTGTGTGCTGGGAAACAAGCTTCTGAATATTCAATTTGCTAAGTACCATATTTGGAACAACAAGAGCGAGGGGTTTCCAAATATGGTACTTAGCACTGAAACATTCAACCAATCAGTTCGCACTGAATATTCGGAAGCTGTGAACGCGCGTTACACGTTTCAACCCTTAAGGGTTTCTGGTTGCATAGTCACTTGTAATGATGTTCACTGATTTCCTGATAAATTAAAAGCTTTTTTTTTTGCGAATTTCTGCATGTTCCCCTGATGAAAACTGACCACTTGCACTCGTACCTTTCTCCCTAGCACCAACGGCACGCCCTTTATCTTTCGCGTGGGTCAAGGCTCAGAGATGGAGCGAGCGATCAGACTTGACCAAGAGCTGACTGAGTACGGACGTGGAGTCCTTCTGACCGACACAAGATCGATGTGCCTAAAGATAGCTGCTCAGTGGGCTCAGACAGGACTGGTGCTGAGTGTAGGACCTGGTGGCCTACTAGATGAGGATGTGGTCGCAGATAAGTCGGTAGAGGCATCAGAAGACCCAGAGTTTGTGTGTAAAGCACGAAACAGTCGTCTGACTAGGTTTGTTTAGAGTCGCAATGAACTGTTCCCGGAAACCTTTTTATTTTGATTTGTTCACGTCAGACCTCGCTCATTTTGTGTCTGCCAAATGCACTTGAAACGCAATTTCGATGCCCATTGCTGGTATTTTCAAGGTACAATACAACGATATGTTCTCAACGTAAATTGATGGTTTTATCAGTGGTACCTAGTCTTGATCTTAAACTTGCTTGTTAATGTCGGAATTACTATTTCATTTCATAGCAAGGCTGGAAACCTGAAAGGCCATTACCTTTCTTAAACTACATCCATTGTTTTCTGTGGGATGCAGTAGGCCATGCAGGACCGCTTTAGCTGAAGGAAACCTATGTTCGCCTTCTCCGCAGCCAAAGGATGATGATCATTTCATTGCTTTTTACCCATTTGTAAAACCAAGAATTTCCAGTTTAATTGTGTTTTGTTATTCTTTGACAGAACTGAAAGCAGTCGTCCGTATATCAGCGGACAAGTGGCACACACCATGGCGTCTGAAGTGATTTCTTTGCTACACGGTTTGTTGGCTTCTTCCGTTTCAGACACCTCCAAGATTTGGGCGTCTGCCGTGCAAGATGTGCTTTGCAAAGCGCTAGATAATGTGCCTGAGCTAGTGAAGGCGCTGGAAGCAGAGGGGAGGGCTTCGCAAAAAGGGGACCACATACTGACTCGCGATCCGGAGCCCAACGAAAATGGACAATTTTCAGCTGAACATGAGTGGGTTTTCAAAGCTAGGAACGTTGTAGCGGCTTTGTCTGCTTTGGGTGGCTTTCGCCAAAATGTTCACTCAGGATGCGAAGTAAAGGTATGTGCCCAAAAATCAAGTTCTGGTTCAGTGACAGATGCTGTTCATGTCTCCATAAAAAGAGATTTTGTTTCACTTCTTAGCTTAATAACATTTTAACCTAGTGTGGTTCATTTTGGAGAATTTCTTGAGCTGTTGGCTTTCGTGACTCCGTTGTCGTTGCATTGAATAGATCTGCGGAGAAGATCTGGTTGACACTACTGGTGATGTGGTGAGTGTTTCTGAGAGACAGGGTGTGGCCACTGTGTTACTGAACAGGCAAGGAGAGACCTACAGTGACATGGTAAAGGAGATACCGCTTGCACGACTTCAAGTCATTAATCCGCAGGTATGTGAGTTGATGCCTCTTTCAAAAAAAACGCGTATTACAAGGAGAAAGTCAATCGGCGTTTTCTACCGTCAGTCGTTTGAGCGACTTCTCAGAAACGCTCCCTAACCCCAATCAAACAACAACTGATATTGTTAGCAAACCGAGAAATAAACAATCCATTCAGTGCCGTCTCACCCTGCTAGCAGAGCCTTTCTTTTGCTTGCTCGATTTTGGCGTTCTCGAGAAAGGCTCGGCATGAATCGAGTAAGATCTTTATTGAATATGCGCTGCATGTTGCCAGGATACAGTCTCGAACCCAAGCCTTATATGCCAGATATCGCCGCCATCTTGGTTTTTCATGGTACAGCGGGCTCAATTACAACCATCGGTTTTGTCACTAAACGGACGCTCGCACTGGAAAAACCGGTTTGACGAGAGAAAACAAGATTGACTAGTCCAGAAGTTTGGGCTGCGGCGGCTTCAAGGAGTTGACGCGATTCGGGCAGAGCCTACTTTTCTCCTCCACAGTAAAGAAAACGACAAAAGGAGGCTCTGCTCGCACGGTGGTGCCGTCTGTTTTACAAACATTAAAGTCATTCCTACAAGATAAATCCTTAGGTATGGTAGAAATTTTCGAGATTAATTTCAAATCAGTGGGAAGAATTTAATGTGTTTTTGTAATATAGTATCCTTCTTTGCCGTTCGCAGATGGTGTACCTAAGCGAGTTATCTATGGGTGATCAAGCTGTGGCTGCGTTACTTTCCATTTTATCGTCAAAAGAAACGCCCTTGGACCAACCTGCTGAAGTGGAACAAGGAGAAAAACTCCTCCAACCATCGCAAGCGGCTCGAATCCTGGCAGAAATAAGAACCAGGTTGTTTTTAATGTAACATATAATGCAATCGTTTGTTTCTTTTCTTGTCAGTTGGTCCCCCTTTCATTTTCTCTCACCTCAAAAAATGATATGAACAAAAACGTTTATTGACATATGAATTTCGAGACGTGGAACTAAAGCAGTAGCGCCGCCCCTTGCGTAAAATTTAAATTTTTTTATCATCCGAGATGGCGACCAACTCTAAAATCAAGCTATTGACAGACCGGGGTAAACCTCTCCTCCATTGTGATTAAGTGTGAATGGCAACCGACACTTGATAGTGTGCCGGTATCGTCATGTGCTTAAGCCTTAAGCGGCCTTCACACGGCAAACTTGAGTTTGCAAACTCAAGTTTGGCAAACTCAAGTTGGTTTGTGTGAACGGCACAAAAACAGTCGGCAAACAACAAATAGAACTTCTCTCTATTCTCGACAATATTTTGCCACCATGTTTGACAACTGTTTTTGTGTCTTTCACACACACCAACTTGAGTTTGCCAACACGAGTTTGCAAACTTAAGTTTGCCGTGTGAAGGCCGCTTTAGTTTATTTCTTCCTTTTGAGGTCCCGTCATTTTCAGGCGTTATCGTTTGGCGTCAGATTTTGACTGTTGGCACTGAACGTCTTGATAATCCCACAGTGCTCAAACTCTTGCTTTTCCTTGCAGAGCAAGTATGGTGTTATCTTGCCAAGTTCGTGACTCCTCCTTCAGCAACACTCTGTTGGCAGCCAACCCATCATTAGAGCTGATCTCCAAATTAGCTGCAGAGTGCGATCCCGGTCAGCGATTAATTGTCCTCGAGAAACATTGCCAGCAGTTACGAAAACTCTTCAAGGACTTTTTGAAACCTTCCGACCATCCCAAGAAAACAATTAAGAACAACAAGAGAATTGTTCTCGATGGAAGCCGGGCTTTCCCACCCGTGCGAGGCTGCGTTTTTACCGAACGGAATACGTGTGTTCACTTCATGGCAGACCCTGCAGCAGGATTCGGCCTCCCCAGAGGAACGTTCTTGTATGCAAGCGCCCCTTTACCACTAAAGGTGGGTAATTTGGTTTTTAAAGTCACTGTATTTGACTAAATTTCAAGCTTTTCCTATAACGAATAAAGTTTTTAAACTTGTGTATGTTTTTAAAATTCTGTTTGTTTGTTTGTTTGTTTTTCATAAGGCACCTTCATTTTATTGGGAAGTGGAGCTTTGTTCCCTGGGGGATCCAGAAGATCAGGAACCGGGACCTTGTGTTTCCGTCGGATTTGCCCCATGGACATATCACCTTGAAAGCGGTTGGATCAATCCTGTTGGATCTTGTCTCTTGCACAGGTTATATCACGCTTTGCTTAATAATTTCTTGTGGGTTTTTTATTGGGAGGAGCAGACCCAGCGAGTTGGATAGTAAAACGACCCCAGTTTGATCCTATGTGACTTAACAGTCTTTTAAAGTCTTCTTTCTTTTTCTACGACCTATGCATCCGTATCTTTCAATACCCTGAACATACCCCAGTCACGCCTTACGGTAGGTGTATTTTTTTTTTCAAACAGTAATGGCCGTGCAGTACTGTACAGAACTGGGGGTCTTCTTCAGTGGAAAACTGTATCGCTAAATATTGTCATGAAAGAAAACGACGTGATTGGCTGTGGATTCAAGAAAGGTGAGGATCAACCTGGAAAAGCATCGGTTTATTTTACTTACAATGGGGACAGACTTGCCGAGGAGCTAGAAGGCGTGCAAGCTGGTCTTTGGCCTGTTGTTCACATACAGAAGAAGGTATGGTTCCGAGAGCAAGCTAGCTGTTTTCTTTTTGTTTCCCTCCCTCAAAGGTGGGTAAATGGTAAGGGGATGAATCGCCCCGTGCAAAATCCTTTGTTTCCATTGTTTTTGTATGGTTAAGTCATTTGAGTTCCTTGAAATGAATTTTCAGTAATAAAGTGATTTGGCATCTCGTTTACGGCAAAATCATCTTTTACCACAAGTGCTTGTAATCTCGCAATCTGACTGGCTAATTTACCGTTGTCAATAAGAGTCTAGACAACGCTGCTCGCGCCATGCTGGCGTCAATTTGTCACGCAATGTAATAGCCAATCGGGAACTCTCATTTTGGGAAATAAACCAATCATACTGCGAGAAAATTACAGACAAGGCTTGCTCCTTCTTTGTGTCATGATTTTGGTGACGCTCAACACTTTCTTTGGCGTTGAATATTGTAGTAAAAAACAATTCGAAAGTGGTTCAGCGTTGTCTTTACTCTTATCGACAACACTATTCGTCATCACAGTGGTCAAAATGTTGTGGACTCACGAGGCGCGCGACTTGTTAAATAGAACGCTATCTCCGCACAGAGCAGAATGTACACTCACATGACTTCGCTCTGTCCAGAGATCATGGTCTTGGATGGCTCAGTTAAAGGAGTTGAGATCGAGATCTGATCATTTAGTCGTATCACCTTCTTTCCGCTAGGCGCCCTTGCTTCTTTTACCAGCAACCACTCCTTCGAGACAGAAATAGTCCCTCGCGACGTAAATAGTCCTTCGAGACAAAAATAGTCTTTGCTAAAAAATATGTATACGTGCGTTTCCCCCGATGAAAGAAAATCTGCTTTTTCCCTTCAAATTCACATGTTGTTGGCATGCTCGATTGAAATATGTACATTTTTGCCTTTTTGTTACTCCTTTTTGCAGAACGTGCGCGTCCGCGTGAATTTTGGTGCTCGCGTTTTCCTGTACGCAGAGGGCTCCAAACACCGCGCCGCCGCAGATATGTGGAGTGACTCGATGGAGGACATCAGAATGGCTTTCCTGGAACTTCCCTTTGGGTTTGACCCCGATGCTATTACAGAAGAGATCAGTGATGGACAGGTGCTGTCGAAACCTTCAGTACCAAAACCAGCTCATCTTTCCATCCCCGAAGACCAGGGAAGAGGTGGGTGATATTTGAACATAACTTTACTGCGATTTTCATAATTCTGCGGAATCTTACCTTCAAGCGCCAACCGCCAAACTACTTTTTGGCTTCCATCAATCAAATTTCCGAACATAGCCGGGAAGATCGACTCCGCCTCCGGAAACTGAATTGGAGTTTTTTTGTTTAGTTCACAGTTCGAACATCATTATATGTTTTTAGAAATTCTTCAGTAAAAAGATTGGTACAGATTCCATCGCTTTCCATCGACGTCGAGTTCGAATGTACGACTGTACCGTGGGAACCAAAGATGCTGATTGGTGGTTTATGTCGCGCATAAATTGATTTCGTCATCTGTTTTCTGGTTCCGGTTTTGGATTTTTCCTGATCCTCCCGCGCCCTTTCCGCTGGACAAGGGTAACGGAGGCTCTGGGTACGAGATTGCCAAAAAAGATAGAAGAAATTTGTTTCATATAATATTTATAATATGGGTCCTTGTCGTAATGAGTTAAACGTAGAAAGCCAGAAATGGCGGCTGATCACGCGAGTAAACATCTTGGAACGCGTGCTAGGTTCCTTTTAACCCTTTCGTACTGAGTTAACTTGAGAACACCTACCTTTTTATAACCGACCATTTAACGTTTCACTCATCATTACAGAATACGATCCGATGGCCTGCCTTCAATACAAGCTGTCCAGCAGTTATGACAGGATGATAGACGTCGGTCCTGTAACGCCCTTGCGTGCTATTGAAGAGGGCACCAGCCAATGGGGAGAAACACAACAGGTGGACCCTTCACGTTTGCTAATCAAGGCCTGGGAAGATAGGGTGTTTCCGGTTATCAGGAGGCGTTTTCGTTCTCAAACTGACCGTCAGTCCGGTCTTGAGCAGATCCGGGGGGCGCTTTTAGCAGGTACGTGGAGAGGGGTGATACCGCTAGCTTATTTAATGTCAGTGAAGTAAGAGGCGTGAGTTGATGGAGCCTTTGTTTCTTATTACACCGCCAGAGTGGCGTAGCTTGGCGTGTTTGTGATGTGGTTGTCAGCGTTCGGTATGGTATGGCACATCATCTCCTCGACAATAGAACATCGCTGAGACGGTTGAAGAAACAGAAATGGGTTGGCCAGGAAGTAATTTCTTGTGTGAAAGATGAAAAATGATCAAGCCGCTTCCCAGCGATATGCACCTTATTCCAAAATGGTCGTCATTGTAGTATTCTTTTGTTTGCTCGGAAATTAGCCCCTCTTGTTGCCTTGCTCTTAAGGTGAAAATTCGAAAGATTATTTAACCGTGAACGAGGCAGCAAGGGCTAATTTGCAAGCAAACAAAAGAATACTAAAATGGTGGCCATTTTGGAATAAGGTGTATTCCTGCCAAGGCTGGGTAACTTAATAAACTGGTGTGTTTGCGCCTCTTTATAACCTCAAATTTCATTAGGTTTCCCTTATACTGTTATGTGGCTAGGTTCTATTGTTTCTTTTGTTTTCTTGTTTTTTTTTTTTTGTTTTTGTTTTTTCAAGCAATCCTGTGAGCTCTTGCAAATGATGCAGATCGACCTCGAATATTCTGTGCTCTGACATGGTATGTTAAGCAAAAGTTTATCCGTTTCTCAGGTATGATCGACATTGCTATTGCTACCGTGGCTGACCTTTATGAAGACGGTGGTGGTATCCCGGCAACTCTACAATTTCCTAGGCCCGAGGATGTCAAAGATGAGGTCAACAAAGTGAGCGCAGGAGGTCTGAAACCAGGCCAGGCCGTTATCGTCAACAGTTCCCTTTCTTCCGCTTTGCCGGGCTTTGCTGTACCTGCCATGAAAAAAACATTTGGACTCACCGGGGTAGTGAAGAGTGTCGACAAGGTGAAGTTTTTAACCAAGCGACAACTGAACCTCAACTGTTCTCGAATTTTGCAGTTTATTTGCCTTGATAGATGTTAGAAGGCAGTACTAGTGTGGCTGTTTTTCCACCGATTGATAATGCATAAATTAGCCCGGTTTCGTGTTGGTAACCGTACTCTCATAAGCTTGACATAGCTCTTTTTAGAGGACTTGAACAGTTTTTTTTTCCTTGGCCAGGGAGTGAGGAATTGCCCCCGTCGCTCCAGAAGGTCGAGTAGTTTTAAGCCAAATTAGCGCGAATCTTCCGTAGTTCTGAATGCACTCCATCAGTTTCTGTTGAAGTTGACCATGGAATGGACGCGGTGATGGGGCTTTGAGAAATTACTTGGTTTCCTTGTTTTTCCAGTTTAAAGGTTTAACCGAAGTGGAAACGTACAACCGTGAGGAGGGTACGCTTATGAGATTTTGGTATCCAATCAGCGCTCTGGGGCGGCCCTCTCCTGGCCTGGCGCGCTCGTCATCGCTGGTTCTTTATAGCGAAGACCGCACATGCGCAGAGATTTACTGCGAGCTGCTGAGAAACGAGGCTTGTCTGACCCGGATGTACTGCCGAGAGACTTACGCTAGATTACTGGCCAGGAAAGCTGAAAGTCAAAGCCAGATAACAGGTTTGGGAAACCGTATGACCAAGAATTTTGCTAAATTAATGAAACTCTCTTTTTTTCCGTTGTCGTGTATCATAATGTCTGTGGAACCCAATTAGAGAGAGTTATCCATGAACTCCATCTTTGAGAAAAAAGATCGTTTAGTATATTCTTTAATTGTGGAAGTCGATCTTTGTTGATGGTATATCTCTTTCTACTAATATGGACTGTTGTTCTTTTGTTTCGAGAACGAGGTTTATTCACCTGGAAACTAAAGATTTAATCAAGATTTGTTATAATATGAAAAGAATCTCCCATATAGCGCCGTAGCATTTCATTACCGAGCTCAAGGAAGAGCAACAACGAAGTCAGCTACGAAAGCGTCATCTGAAAATTAGACAATTCAGTTCTTCAATTCCATTCAATTCTTTATTATTATGCACTATTTACATCAATTACAAGATTGTTAACACTACATTAGCACTTGAAAGAAGATAAATCAGGAGCCCATCTGGAGCGTGCAACTTCCATACAGCGTCTGTGAAACGGCGTTTTCACAAGTAGGTTTATTTTTAGACTAGCCCTTCCCGCGAATTAGGTCAAAAAACAAAGGCAGTTCCGGTTCGGTGACCCTATGACGTCAGCTTAATTTCTTGTAATTGGTTATCGGGCTCCTGTGGGAGTCTCATTAGCGGGAAATTCAATCTAAAAATAACCTTACTTGTGAAAACGCCGTTGCACGAAAATAGGTAAGTTGCACGCTCCGGGTGATGGGCTCCTGGATAAATATGTTACATAAAAGCAAAAAAAAAAAAAATCAAAAAGATACGTGCGTGGTAGCCAGAGTAGCCATTGGCTTTCGAGCTGGCTACCACCATATTAAAGATAAATGCGGCATTAAACAAAATTTAACATTAAATTGTGTCAATCACTGACATACACACATTGTTTTAAGATATGTATTATTACATCTAGTATTATTATATGAATATGTAGACGCGCTTACATCACAGAAAAAATAAGTAATACAATTTTTTTGCACTGTTCAAAAATTACGATTCAGTTATTCAATTATTTTGTATAAGTAAGAGAAGCTGTTTGTATTGTTTTTTAAAGGAATAGTAAGGTAATCTTTTTAGGCTGATAAAAACTGACTCCTATATTTTTGATGCTGAGAACTGAAATGTTCATTGACCGTATCTTGTTGTTGTACTTATCCAATAGAAGTTTTGACTCGATGCGTACCTGGTGTTATAACAGTGGATTTCAGATGCTGCTGTAAGAGCATCTGGGAAAATAGCTGGAATGCCTTTTTTATCATTTTGAATTTTGCGGGCAAATAGCATACAGCAAACAGTGGACAATGCGAGCATGCAAGATATTTTTCGGGGCTTGGTCGGTATTACAATAAAATACAATACATATTTATTCTATTTATTGGCAAATTGTCTCATCTCGAACACTGTTTTACCCAATACAGCAATACAGACAGTGAATACTTAATTTTTAATTTTTATCCAAAGATTAGGAATACTTAATTTTTAATTTTTATCCAAAGAAATTGATAAAAGGTAATCATCGTGGGTGCTTTAGAGTCGAAATTTCAGACGTCAAGATTGAGGAACGCGGCAAATACCAAATCTCAAAATATAAATCTGATTTAAATATGAAAGTATATAATGTTCTAATTTCTAAAATTAGAAAGGTGAGTTGCAAACAGAATAGAAGAACGAAAAGATTAGAAAGAAAGAAAGAAAGAAAGAAAGAAAGAAGAAAGAAAGAAAGGGAGGAAGGAAAGAAAGAAGGAAATAAATAAGGAAAATAGTTCAAGCACTGAAAAATCTAACTTTTAAGTAATTGTTATCATTTTTTCATTATTCCACGTTATTCTGATTCAGCTGTCAACTTGGAATTAAATCAGTACAAACATCGTAAAACTTTAAAAATTAAAAATTTATCGGCATTTGCTTAAATCCATTACATTACCAGTGTACCAAAATTTAAAGCGCAGGCAGAGCTATTGGAGAGATTTAGCAATGCATTGACGGCAAACGTCCGGCTGAAATTTGTTTTGCCAAAAAGCAAAGACGTTTGTTTGATCTTAGATCATGGACTCTTAGCTAAAGGTTTTTTCAGAATTACCGCAAACCTCGAGGTATCACGTGACTTTGGCCTTGCCTTCGCCTTTGACGTTTCACGTTTTTACGGCAAGCATCCCTTGTAGCGGTAAGTGAAATACGGCAGAGTTTTTGAGCAAATGAAAGTTAACGACCCCACGTTTAAGGCTAACCGATTGGTTCTTGCAGATCTAAGCTCCTTGAATGATAACTTTTTAGGGTTCGGCAGTGACACATTTTAGAGTGTTCGGCCATTTTAAGCGACGTTTAGATTGAATGGAAAAACAAATATGGCGCCAGCAACACGTAAAATTCCATGTTTTTCAAGAAAGACCGCGATTGTCTTGCTGAATGCGCATAAACGTCCTTTATTTGGACGGCATGCGGCTAACCTCATACTGCAGTTTGACTTGTCTGACTAAAGAGATTAAGCAAACGGCAAACGTCGGTCTAAAATTTACGTTTCGCCGAAAACGGAAGAAACCCGTTTGATATGAGCTCATTTCTTGCGTGTTAGCAGCAGACAGCTGCATGTATCAGTACCTTTTCAAAAGAGAGAGACGAGGTAGAATAACATACTTTCCATGCTTTAATGACAAGTAGCAAGCCACCGTTTCGCGTTTGCCGTTTCACGTATGCGTTTCACGTTTACCGTTTCACGTAAATGCCATGCTTGATCTCTCTATTGTTTTTCTCACTGACCACGTAGTTCTTTTAACGTTGTCGTTGCGTAAGCTCCCCATTAAGCTGTCATGCAATGAAACTTTCTTCTGCAGACATGTTGTGTCTCGTGCAAACTTTGGCAATCCAGCAGTTGGCTCCTCCTCAAGCTGATGGCACAGTTGTCATGACGACACCGCACTCTGCTCCAGATCCCCGTCACTGCCTCTTGGCCAACACATTGCAGCCGAGTGCGATGTTCTTTAATGAACCAGCAGTCGTGGTCTCCGAGGTTCGTAAGTTGCTGTCTCTTGCTGTTGAACTGGATGAAGAGGAGGTACACAGGATAGTGAACACAGTTTGCGAGGTGTTGAAAGACGCTCCTTTAGCGGGATATCATCGGGAAGTGTCGGTCAACGCTGGTAAACCAGACGAGGAGGTGCTCATACCTGGCGCCGCTGTAACTGTGGTCTCTTGCAAGGAGGATCCTGCTTGCCTTAGCGCTGGGTCAGTATGGTTTTTTTTTTTCACATATTGTATACCTTGCGAACTAAGCGCGAGGAGCGTACTGGGACCGGCCCGCGGTCAGCATTGACCAGCCGAAGCAATCCCTGTGCAAGATGGCTGGCGACAGATATTTACGTAGAAGGGGGCGTTAACTTTCGATTAAGAAGGGGTTAATTTCAAGTGGAAAAAAAGCTCACTCAATTTATTGTTAAAAGTAGAAATGCCAGAAATGCAAAGGTAAAAAATGAACTGATTTTGATTCAAAAGCATAAAGGGTGTCTTGAGAGGACTAAGTTAAAGGGACTAGCTTTTCGCGTTGTTCCTTTGTTCTTCAATGTGTTTACTCGTGGTTGATTTTATTTCCGGGTGTTCATACTTCTCTAGACGCCGGATCATGATGTTTTTGTTTTCTATTTTGATCGTTTTTAAAACAAGCAAAGGGAAGAGAAAGCACTTACCTGGGCAATTTAAGCAAGTGTCTCTTATAGACAACTGAAAAATCCAGGAGGCTTAAGGTGTCTGAAAGAAACGATTGCTAAAATTGTCCAGTTAAGGTCGAGGAAAACTTCTCTCTTTCGTCTTTAACCCGCGCTTAAAATGTACATTTATTTAAAACAAGCTAAGCACCAATACTGCGCTTACTCTCTCTCTACAGTGGCGTGTGCAACCCTCGATCAGCGTGTGTCTCGATTTCATGTTACCACGGAAACCGGAAACTAAACAAGAATGGCCAGGAAGCTCGGTACACTGTTGTTCAGTACCCAGACAGCTGTGACGCAAACCTGCCAAGTAAAGCCAATCAATATCCCGATGTTGTACTACCATGCAATCGGTTGCACATTCGGTTCTTAAGCTCAGCCACGGAAGGACTTTTGCTGCACCTCAGTGCGTTTCCTGCGGAATATTTTCTATCGCTTGTGTTTATTGAAGTGTTTCTCCAAGTATACTTGGAAAACGCCCAGGAGTTCTTCAGAACAGACGGTCAAGGAAACGTTGGAGTCGAGAGAAAGGCTTTAATTCACAAAACGGTGTTATTTAATTTGACGGATATTCTAAGTTCCTATTTACTGAAATCTGATTTACCAGCTGTCATCAAAGAAATTATCTACCATCTCTTGGCTCAGGTGATCAGAGCTTGGTATCATGTGGAATCACATGCTGTCCGATGTCCGTCTCCCAATCACTGGAATACCTACGACTTGTTTTTATCGCGACTGGCACCCTTGCGCACTGAGCTACAGAAGCTATTGGAAAAAGAGCTGTCAGCCACAAATACAGCAGCACTGGATTTTATCCTCAACTGTAATTTCGAGCACAGCAAGTTTTCTTCCTACTTGCAAGCTCTTCTCGAACTGGTCTCTGCAGCTCACGAGGTCTCCCTCAGCCGTGGAAAATCTTTGTCGATTAAAGCGGTACAAGAAGCGTTACAGGTAGGTAGGGTATGACAAGTTGACATGGGTCCTTGAAATTTTCCTTTTACGAGGTGTTCTTTAGAAAATGATAAAACTCCGCTCAGCTCCCTACCCACCCGCTACTTTCAATCTGAGCCCCGATCCGTCTTCTTGAAATCGACTTTCATAGTGGCTGGTAAGTGACTGTAAAGTGCTAGTTTTCTACCCACATGAACCATGTGAGCGTTAGCCTTACTGATGGAAATGGGCCCACACAAGGACAGAGAAAAACTCTGACCAGGGTGGGAATTGAACCCACGACCTTTGGGTTGGATCACAGCTCCTCTACCGATTGAGCTACAAGGTCAGACGGGAGCAGATCCTGGGAATTTAAGATATCGATGTCACGGCAATGAATATGTACAAGAACAAGGAAGGGTTACGTTTTCTCAAACGTTGGCCGTGTAGCACTTATATTGCAAACAGACTTAACTATTATACTGAAGAAGCCGAGCAATGGCTCTTCTAAAAAGAAACAAGTTTGCAGGGGCTTGCGATCTTGTTATATGAAATACACCTGACTCATCGTTTTCTTCGTGTTTAGGCTGCGGTATCCGATTCAACCGACACTGTGGTGAGGTCCGCCCCGCCATCCAGCGTCGAGAACACGTTTAACTTTGAGACGGTCGTTCCTCCGTCATCCATGGAGACGGCGCCTTCCTCGGGGCCACCGTCACCCAAGTGCAAGGCCAGCGAGAGACGCGGCAGCGTTAGGCGAAGGAAACGAGGGTTTGGTTTTGGTGTGACTTCTCCCACAGAAAGTATGCCTTGGTTTGATGAAGTCGTAAAAACTACACTTTTCCTGAGAAACCTAATTCACGGAGACGCGCGGGGATCAACGCAGCTATCTAACAGGTTAGCCGCTGTTATTCCGACACGGAGCACTGCTCTACAGCGCCTTCTAGTCATAACGAATATCCCCATTACTCTGACCAAAAAAGAAGCCGTGGATGCCATTAGTAAGGCTTGTAGACCGTGTGGTGGGATTTACGAAGATCAAGTTCACATGCCCGAAGTCGTTTCACCTGTGACAGCTGAGGAGTCGGATCTAGAAGAAGGCAGTAACGATGTTGTCGCTAGAGTAAAGGCTATGACCAAGCTTTTACCTAGTGCACAACAGAGAAATCTTGGGTATGCTGTGGTGCAGTTGAAGAACGCAAGTCAGCTTGATCTGGTGCGTCAAGCTATTCTGACCAATAAAACTCTTAAGGATCCCTCGTCTCCTGAGTCGGTTGGTGTTACAAAAGTCAACTCTGAACTTCTTATGGAAGGAACAAACGAGCTTGTTGCCTTTGCTGTGTTTGATGTATTTTTGAACGATCGAATCTTCAGTGATGAATCTGAGAGTCTATCTGAATCAGCTAAGACTGCACTGCTCGAGATCTTCACAAGCTGTGCACGAAGTACGGGCAATGATCTCAAAGAGATGAAACCCGACGTAGAAATCGTGATGGAATTACGGCCGCGCGAGTCTTTCGAAACTTGTACTTCCAGCGGTACTGATCGCAAGGGATCATCAGAGCCACAAACTGAGGATAGGGTATTTCTGACAAAGGATCAGATCTGCAGTGCGGTGCCTAATAATCTTTTGTTGTCGTTTTTTAATGCTGTGCGTCACGCAAGGGAATCAACCTCGGAGCTCGTCACGCAACTTTTAAGAGAGCACGGATGTACTATCGAGGAAAGCGACGGCAGAGGGCTCGGGACGCAAGGGTTTCTAATGTGGGTGCTGATTAGAGCAAGGCAGGATGTTCGCGTTGTATGGAAAGGGATTATAGCTTGTGGATATGACTTGCAATTCAACCGGTATGTGATAACTAAAATATTGGAAGATCTGCATTTTTAAACGGCTTGGTTAATTTATTATACATGTTTTTATATTTCTAAGTTAGAGACAGAATACTCTTTTGTTCATAAGAATGTTCGGGCTCAGATGAACCAAAATTTTAACAACATACTATCAAAATACCCAGGCAGGCTGAGAGCAAGTTGAGAACGTCTTTATTTTTGTGGATAGTGCACTACACACTAATTCATCGGAGCTGTCTGTGGGTGTGGTTAATTGAGCGAGTGAGTGAGTGATTGTAAGATTTGTAGGCCTGCAGCGCGTGCATGATTTACGAAACTAAAGTACGGTTTTCTTGAATTACAACAGTTGATGTTTGTTTGGGGCCCACTTGTCGACTTTTTCCTTTCTTAATTTTCTTAATGAAAAGAGAATGAAAACTGTTTAAGTACGTTATTGTCAAATTAAATTCTTAAATGTCTTAAATCAAAATCACTCTTTTCACGTCTAATGGAGATCATCACGCAAGCTCACATTCCACAGATTCTGTCGGTCAAATAAACGAAAAAAATTCAGTCGACCATAATATTTTTATTGTCAAAGACCAGGTCAACTTCTCCGCCGGTCAACAGTAATTTCCTCGCAACGGAAAGAAAAATAGAAAACTATTTTTATCTTTATCACTGCGATCAATCATCAAAAAATGTTGATTGCATCAGCTCGTTTGTGTTGAAATTCCTACAGTTGTGCTAAAAAAATTTGCCCAGTGTTAGAAAAAATGAGCTCTTCTAAATTAAACGAAACATTAAAAAATCGCAACTTGGTTTTCACGTATATCTAAATCTTTTAGTCATCATGTGTAAATGTACGTTCGGCAACACTCTTTAATTAATTTGATTTTGGTGATTGGTGAACGCGTAGATTATATCGGCTAGTCTGGGTCTGTTGATTTCACTGATAGCCTCTTCTCTTGTAATTAATTCAGGCAATTTTTCGCTCCACTTTTCTTTTTATATCTGTATGAAAAATATAGAAGCCTGTGTGTTAGGTGAAAGGGAAAACAAAGCTGAAAAGCCTTTTCAAATCATCATGTCATTTAACAGCCGTAAAGGTAAAGGTACACGTTATTTAACGTCGGAAGTTCCTTTACTCTCTAGAGAGTATTCTCCCAGGAAGCCGACGGTGCGCTCATTTTACCCCCCTCTTTCCATCAGTGCTCCGTTTTAAGGGTATTTAAAGCTACTTAAGCAACACTGAAAGGAAAGAAGTCGAAACAAGGATGTCAGATCCGGGGATCGAACTCGGAACCTGTTGCACCAAGGCCGCTCACTAACCAACTGTGCCACCCTTGCTCCTTACAAGGGTCTGTTGGAAGCCTGCTTGAATTTCAACAAATGATGAGCCCCCAAATCGGCAAGAATATGTGATGCTGATGAATAATAAAGCAGTTTCTATTTCTGAAAGGATGGAATTACCTGGTGATAAATAACCTCGCCTGCGAGAGTAAATTTTTGACTTTGCAGAAAGAATGGTCAACCTAAAGAGATGGA
>NC_090879.1:8505659-8570659 GCF_036669935.1 Montipora foliosa
AAACACGTCAACAACACGGTAGTAGTTTTGGCATATTCTGATCAGCAAAAAGGCTCAGTTACCAGAAATAAGAATAAGTGAGCAACCTATACTGCTAACAAAGAGTAAGATTAATCGTACGGGTTATAAATTTCTAATTTTTTTTGCTAAAAACGGCCAGACAAAACTCGTACTTATTCTCGTCCTCGTCCTAGAATCTAAAGGTCCCTATTATCTTCCACCGCTGCAACAAAGTATGAATCTTGAGTGAAGCTTTACTTGGGTTGAATATGTTGGTTCGCGATCGTTTGAACCAATTTACTCTTAATAAAAGCATTATTAATTAATGGTAAAAATTATTCCTTGAAACTGTACTGAAAGATTACGCTACTCGTAGATACCTCAAACGAGAGTAAATAAGTTACTCTCTCTAGACATGTGCCACTTTACTAACGTTGGCTTCGTCGTTTTCTCTGTTGATAAAATCTCAAAGGATTTCTGTTCTTGTGATGTTGTTCCTTTCTACGTTTTACAAATCACGTTTGTCTGTTTGAAAAGAACTCGATTCCATTACGAGGATCTTACAAACTCAATACTTTTTGTAGGTGACGGCATTTTCACAGACCAAGCGCACGAGTGGCCATTCTCAATCCCAAGGGTAATGATCAATTATGTCAGGGTTATGATTGGCTAGAAAGTCTGTTTTCGCGGGAAAGCTCGGTCTGTGAAAACGTCGGCTCAAATATGTCGAATCGGTCAATCTCCGTCGTGTACTTGTTGGTTAATCTTGTACGTAATAAATTCTAACGCCACAAGACGGTGTATCTTCTTCTGCCCCGCAGGAGTATCACTCCGTAGCATCCGGAGTCGATTTGCCTTTCTCAAGTCGCTAAATTCAGATGTAGAGCGTCTCTTGTTACCAGTGACCGACTTGCGTGCTGGCGATTGTTACAACCTAAGCACAGCAGCGTTGCTGAGAGAAGCACGCGGGCTCTTGTTTTACCACACTAAAGTGGCGCTACTCAATCACGTGCTCAATCAGACGGCCCACCGCGGAACTGAGGACTCACCGCCTGAAGTGTCTTTGGATCCTCTGGAATCCTTGGAAGGTAAGGTCATTGCGAATGATTCAACGTAAAAACTGCTTGTATCGATGTGTTTGAACTGAATGCTTGGTCCCTGACTTATTCTGATCTATTTGGTCGGGCAATGGAACAAAGCGATCGTTTGGAACACTGCTCCAATAATGAATGCTTAGACGGCACTGTGTAACGGGTATAGGAATTTAGAATAATCGACCGGCCTTGAAGAAACTAATTTCTACGCATCCAAAAGTCAGAAGAGCTTTGTTTTTCAAATTTATACTGGGGCTAGTGTATCTTAAAAAGTTTGTATTTTGAGGAAGCAGTTGGATTCCGTGATCAGTTTACTGCATTCCTTTGTTTTTAGCGGACAAGGTGTCATCAGCCGGACCGCAGTTCTCTCAGGCCGCTAGCCACATATTGAACGTGTCGTCAAGTGGACTCAGAGTTAAAGTTGCGACAGGTGGAGACCCAGTCTTCCCTCTCAAGGTCCATCTTAGAGGCGAGCAGGTCTTGGGTTCAGGTAACAGTATTTTCTTATCATGGCAATTTAAACAAACTTTGATTATTCACCTAAATCAACGACCTGTAAGTAACGTACAGTTATTTATTTATTTATTTATTTATTTATTTCTTAATAACCACATTTACTTACACCGGCATACAATGATACAATACATTACATAACATACATGTATTCAGTAAGTTATAAACAAAAAAGAAAAAAGTCATTTATACGGTTTCTCAGCTAAATTATTAATCTATTCCTGGCATGCATAGCGTCCTTTTAAAATCGTTTATGTTAAACATGTTTTAATTTAATTTAATTTATTTATTTTGTTGAGTTTTAAGATTTAAAAGGTACTAAAGAAGATAGATAACTAGGAAATCTTTCTATTTTTGGGAGTACTTCCTTTGTTTGCAAGACCATATGTAATATCTGTCAACAAGGAAGTAAAAGTATTGCTTTATGTTAGATAGGGTGTCCGATCTCAGGCCAATTATTATATCGGGAGTGAAAATGTTGGATTTTAGTTTTATTTGGTTTTCGGCCAAAAACAAAACGTCTCGCTACACGACCAAAATAAATGAAATAGAGACTCCTTTTCCGTTCTACAAAAGGTACAAATATCGTTTTCTCTAATGCCTATTTTATTTAGAAAATCATTTGTCGCTAAACGCCTATGAAGTAGTTTAAACTGAAAAATAATTAATTTGGTAGATTTAGTGCTGCAGAAAGGGAGTTTGTAAGCCATCTCCCAGTCAATTGTTGTGGAGCACTGAAGGCTGCAGTCGACACAAATTTCTCTTGGCTTTTCCTAGGGCTGCTCTGTTTAGCGCTGATCAGCTTTTCGTAAGCCAATCTATTGGGTTTAAGAGCTTTTATGAAGTTTTCTACAAAAGTGCTGAAATTTCTGGTTTTTTCATTTTTGTCTTCTATGGCCATTCCTTAACAATCTTATGCACGATACCACCCCGTGATAAACAAGAAAATTTGTTTTGACGTCGAAGCGTTCCTTGAATTCAGTGAAAGATAGCAGGTTATCTGTGTCTTTCATTAAATGCCTGACGTTTTGTATTCCTTTGGAAGACCATGATTTGTAGTAAAGAGGTTTATTTCCAATTCTCACAAGTGAATTTTGCCACAGAGGTAAAGAGAGCAAATTTTCGGTGGAAGTTATGTTATCGTCATAACTGATATCTGACCAGATTTTTAGAATTTCTGTTGTAAAGGGGGTCTGATATATGTATGATCTTTGCCAAATCATTTTTGTTGAGGTTACCCTTAAAGATAACAGCCCCGCCAAAATCGTGTAATTCAGAATCAAAGAACAGTTTCCATTTACCACTAAACTTACAGAACGAGATCAACTTCATGATCATCTAGTGCGCTTTGACCCATTTCCAAAGAGTTATAGCACTGAGACAGCATTTCTAAAGGTGTACAACGTTCTATTAATGAAAATGAACAATCAGAAGATCACCCTGTTGGTATTACTTGATCTACGTGCTGCGTTCGATACCGTGGACCACAATATCTTACTCTCACGTTTTGAATCAAGCATTGGAATAAAGAGTACTGCTCTGGCCTGGCTGTCCTCGTACTTGCCTGATATACGTCAACTTATCATCTATGATGGATCTCAATCAGATCATTTCAAGCTACGCTTTGGACTGCAACAAAGATCTTGTCTTGACCCGTTACAGTTTACTATTTATTCCAGTAAGCTCTTCCGTATAATAAACAGTTATTGGATGAGGTTGAGCATGATATCATGAATTATCAAAAGCGAGGTCTGTGTTATCTGCCGAAGCCGAAGGCTGAGGCAGATAACACAGACACGAGGTTTTGATAATTCATGATATCATGCGAAAACCGAATTCAATAATTGTTTTATTATACATTTTTCACATAACAGAAGCGAAGCGTTCAGCCATTTGTTTCTGAGGAGAACACTCCAAGGGGCTTAGTAACCAGGCAGACGTTGAACTTGACATGATAAATGTAATATCAGCAGCAGATATTACATTTATCATGTCAAGTTCACAAGCTATTGTGAATTGATTGACTGCTCTCGACCAATCAGATTTTTCATAGTGAGTCTGATGTATAATAATACGCAATAACTTGCCAGATGTACACACCTATGCTGGTGGAAAATGGAAAAGTGTATCGATGAATTACGGACATGGATGCTCATTGACAAGTTAAAAATTAACGATGACAAGACAGAATTCATGATTACAGCGACTTGCGAAGATTAGCCCACAAAATCTGACTATTGGTAAAGCTACAGTTACTACTGTTACTACACTGCAGGAAAATATAAACAAAACCTGCTAACTAAAGACGCAACTGAAAAACTTGTCCTTGCTTTTGTGATTGGAAGAATCGACTACTGCAATAGTCTTTTGTATGGGCTACCTGAGGTACATGTAAACAAATTACAACGCGTCCAGAACTGCTGTGAGGTTGATAACATACACACGACGGACCTATCATATAACTCCAGTAGCCGGTTGCTCGAAGCCTGGTTAGCGCTAACCGTTGGTTAAGAGGTGTCAAAACCTATAGGTTTCCATGGTATTTAACGCTGGTTAGCGCTAACCATGCTTCGAGCAACCCGGGCCAGAACGTAAAACATTTCACTGGCTTTCTGTCAAATATAAAGTACTATTCAAGATAGCCATACTTACTTTCAAATCAACTTATGCACAATCGCCAGAGTATTTTAAAGAACTGATAGACATAAATTCTATTACTGAATATAACCTTTGCTCAAACAATGGACTTTTTCTAACTTAACCAACAATTAGGACAAAGAAAACATTAGGAGATCGGGCATTCTGTGTAGCAGCCCCGACAGTATGGAACAATTTACCAAAGCATATTCGCAAGGAACACGATTTTAAGACATTTAATTCTCTGTTAAAAACGTTTCTGTTCAAAAAAGCTTGGAATTGATTTTTACTTTTATTTTAATTTCTTTTATTAATACTAGTTAGCACAATTTGTATTTATTCTTGTGATCATTGTATTTTATTTTTTATATTGTTGTAAATTTAGCGCATAGGATTATTTTCATATAGAGTTATTCGCTCTATTATTATTATTATTATTATTATTATTATTATTCAAGATGCCTGCACCAAGAACCTTACAGCAAAGCCTGTTAGAAGGTTTCATACAACAAATTCTTTTCTCCAAATCATCCATGATCATTGCGTTCCACTTTAACAGCTCAAAAAAGCTGTGTATTCAGGTTATTGTCTGAATGACAATGTTTAACATCATTGTTGTTAAAAGGTCCTTTGTCGTGGCACTTTTGCTTTTTTTCCGAAAAAAGTATGCGAAGTCCGTTTTACATTCCTCTTGCTTAAGCAGTGCGGCTGACTTGAAATCCCGGGTTCAAGACCCGCTCTTGACCACTCGTTGAATTTGATCCTGGTAGTCCCCGGCTGGTTCATCTTCTCGGCTGTACAAGCCAACTGGTTTGTTTCTGGCCAGCTATGAACTGTAAAAAAATTGTTTTTCTTGTTCTGTTTTATTGCGGTTTATTTGCTCGGAGATATTAGCCACTAGGCTACTCTTAAAACCGAGTCAAAGTAAAGTTTGTGTTTATGTATAAAATCTTCGTTTGAATTAAGAAAGGAATAGCCCATCCAAAAGAGGGATCCACATTCGCAGTCGTTCGGTCGTCCCACACGACTAAAAACCCGTCCGTCCGGACGAGACGGGGGTGGTGTCGTACCTCATTGAACGGGCCTCAGGATTGGCCAAAAGAACAATAGTACGAACAAAGATAACAATGGATTTAGCGCAGAAAACAATAGGAAGTACGACTCAATACAGCCAATGAAATAGTGTTCAACAAGAGGTACGACCCTACACGTTGGAGAGTCAAGTTTTAATAAATGTCTTTTCATGAATACCATCAAATGTTATAATATAGAATGTACTTTCGTTCTGATCTTTGCGTTCAATGGAAACTTCCAGAAAATAAGGTTTTAACATGCAGCCTTCCTCGGCAATCTCAAGTTTGGGCGCCATCTTTGACCACGCGGTATCTTCCATGAAACGATTGCAGGCTCAATTTTCATGTATGTCACTGCGGTATCTCACCGCTGGCATGGTTGATAGCAATTCTTAGCAAAGGGTGACTCGTGGTTTCAGCTGATAATGTGGCGTTAGTTACAAGGTGTTTCGGCACGAAAACAAGTGGTTTCGCTACGAAAACAAGCGGTAGCATATACAAGGTAGACAATACTTTGGGTCTTTGAATCATAACTTTGTAAGCTACATTCAAGTACTTTTTGCCGTGGCAGATATGGACCACTGTCAATCGGGTTCCCACGGTGCAAATAACAATACTTTAGAGTCAAAATTCGTAAGTTCTGACGAGAGTGTAAAATAAAAGGCGAATGCTCAAGTTACAAAGTAATAGCCTTTTTCACGGTTAGTTTTTCTCATTTGCATTACATTGTAATCTGTTAAGTTGTAATCTAACGTGGATGCGAGGCAATAGCCCGAAATTGCCTCATATACATGCTAGATTACATTGTAATGCAAATGTGAAAAACTAACCGTGAAAAGGACTATTCTATCGACTATTTTCTATACTTCCGCATTTTTGCCCGGGCAACCCAAAATTTGTCCGTGCAAGTATGTCATAAGACGTACTTGCCCGGCTGACGACGTTTGATAAAAAATGAATATGGATCCCTACCAACACACTTGCTTAGGTTTAATGCAAATTATGATCCATGATGTCGATCTTTGCTACGCTGATGATCATGAGGAGAAACCAGGGTTTTTGTTTTGGCTTCCGCAGTGAGATCAAATCGCTTGACCTTTGAGGCCACATCCTAGTGGCCAGGAGGTGCCTCCATTTTGTGTGTTTCGGTGCATTTATCGATATAACTGTGTTTGACTCTTACAGGAGGTTCGTTTCGTCACTTCATGTGGTTGATGGCCCGGGAGTTGCAAGGTAGTCACGTTGGGTTGCTAGTTCCTTGCCCCAGTTCTGCTGCAAACAAGAATAAGGTGTGTTTCTTGCCTTTTCGTGTTCAAGATGCCCTGTCAGTGACCTGGTTGCCTTTTTTGAGAGGAAGTGCTGGGAGAAAAATTTAACTGAACTTGACAGAACAGAATTTGTATTGGGATTCCTATTTCTTCTTTGCCAGTGAAAACCTACGGGAAGGATACCATGTCTACTGAGGTGCGACTAGGGGAAGCCATTCTGTGAACTTCTTTTCGGAAGAGCTTTCCAAGGTTTTTTCACCGGGCAGAAATTTACATAATCCCATTTATCCGCTGTGCTCGCAATCTTTTCAAAAGAACTAAAAGCTAATTTAAGTGGGACCGATGACTGAAAGCTCTGTGTAGAATAATCCACATTGTTCATTCTTCGTTCTCGCTTTTGAATCGCAGGGTAAATTTATCATGAAGCCAGGTCCCATCACGTACGCAGAGGAAAACCTGCTTATCTTCTTTGGTCAGGTAAAAAGTATATTCAGTTTTAAAAAAACATGTTTACTTGCTATAATAAATTAAACAGTAACGACGAATATGTGGGCGACGGTGTCACCAGGTGCTACAAACGAAACGAAATGAAATTTCCGAACCAATGAGATGATTTTCAGTAATACTGTGTGTTGGATACCTATTATTGCAGACTGCAATTACGACAATAGCTTCGCTTCTTATGAGTTTACTGTCACACTTCAATCTTTAGCCAATTATGGACAACACTCAGGCGTGATTTTTATGCCGTGCTAAAAATATTTGAATTCCCACATTCCACTTTTTTGTAAATCCATTCCCTGCTTCTACGAACCTTGACTCGAAATGTCACTTTTTTTTTTTTTTTGATTTAAACTGTAATGGTCTAAGGAGCATTTCTGTGCAAAAACAATTTAGTTTCTATTCCAACATATCTAAAATGCG
The DNA here is from genome assembly GCF_036669935.1 of Montipora foliosa. Taxonomy (NCBI): domain Eukaryota; kingdom Metazoa; phylum Cnidaria; class Anthozoa; order Scleractinia; family Acroporidae; genus Montipora; species Montipora foliosa. Next base: position 8,513,169 of record NC_090879.1, read on the forward strand.
AAGAAAACTCGCGTACTTTTAAGGAAAATATGAGACAAAGGCCTGGGATCGAGTTGAGGATTTTGACGTCATTGATCGTGTGAAGATACAAGTTGTGCGAAGATTCAGTGCGGTTGTGAGCCCATTTTACTCGAACATTTACGATTTAAAGCGCACACAACACAACAGTTGCAATCTCGTTCCCAGAGTCTTCATTCCCCTTGACCAGCGGGTCGGGTTACGAGAGACTCTGGGATAATCCGTTTGGATAAAGTTTTTGATTGGTTGAAAGTCTGAGCATGAGCAATCGATTTCGGTCTCGAGGCGAGTGCCGCGAGGGGTTTCACAGAGCACTGTATGATTGTTAATGATTGTTTGGATTGGTTTGTTGATTAGTTTGGAGCCAAAGCAAAGGTGAGAACCTATTAAATCTAATGGAATGGAATTGTCTCTCACTGAGTAATTATGTCTTTAAAATGTATTCATACCGACTCTTCAAATTGCTGTATATTATTGTAATTTATATGAATCCATAAGATCTCGTATAGTTACTTACGTACATGTGAGTGTCCTGGAAAGGTGCGAGAACCTTTAGCAGATGAGTTTTTGGGTAGAGAAAGAGTTACTGATGCAAAGAGAACTCGTTTAGCTTGTGACAGTGATGTTGAACGCTTTGAAAATATCGTGGAAGGCCCGTCTCTCTGGCATGCAAAGCAATCCTTTCGGTAGGTTGAAAATTTTAATCGCGTTTCATTTGGTTTCATTACACTGCACTGTTCTCAACCTTCATTGGAAGAAGAGGTCAGATCAGATATAGAGAATCAAATCGATGAAATGAGATGTACATCTCACATCCAATGGAACTTGTTCTACATTTTAGGTACTTAGAAAAACTGGAAACTTCAGTTGTTGACTTTGTTATGCAAATACTTAGCTTAACGTTTATGATGAAATAAAAAAAATGGTGTAATATAAAGCTTGACCATCCTCTAGAGCCTATTTCTTGTAGCACTTAAAAGTCAGTTACAAAAGTGACACCATTCTCTTGAGTAATTAAGTACTTCTTTCTGAAGTACATGTACCTTAACATACCACTACATAAGGAGTTTTTTTTCCGTAATTGCTCAGCCCAAAGTATTAATTACAGTGGCGGTTATTATTTGCTTATTGAAGCCACAGTGGGCAAGTGTTTGAGACTTTAAAGGGTGGTTGACTGTATGAGTTCTGGCCCCAGTTGTTTAAAGGGTGGATAGTGCTATCCACTGGATAAATCACTTTATTATATAGATATTGATGAAATACCAGGATTTCTCCTTTTACTAAAAAATCATATCTTCACCACGCGCAGTGAACATATCATTTTTATCTTTCACATGTGAGGATATAGGTGTTGTCATGGTAACCAACACGATTAGCCAATAAAACGCGAGCTTTCTCTTCATTGTAAGATACTTTCGTGCCTTAAGATAATTCTTCTCTACCACATTAACATTTTTATTGCAAAATTGACATTGTAATGATTTGTTTTTCATAACTTTCATATCTTGTTTCATGTTACACAGCATGCGTGTTTTAGCGGTTGGTGACCACTTTTTCATCATTTCGAAACTGAATAAAACAAGTTGTTTTAAATCTAGACATTTCGTCAATGTCCGTATAATAAACAGAACATTACATGACCGCTTGGGGATACGAATTTTATCTTCTCGTGCTGAAAGTATCTCTCACGAGTGAGCGAAGCGAACGAGTGAGAGATACTTGCAGCACTCGAAGATAAAATTCGTATCCCCGCGCGGCTATGTAATATCCTCTATATCTACTGGATAACTCAATTGGTTTTGGTAGTGTTTATCTGCTGGATAGTGATTTATCTGGCCCCAGTTGTTCTAATGGTGGATAACGCTATCTACCGGACAAATGACTATACACTGGAAAGTGCAGTTGGTTCCGCTATTACTTATCCGCTGGATAGTGATTTATCCGGCTGATACCGCTATCCATCATTTGAACAACTGGAGCCTGGTGGGTAGTGCTATCCACTTTTTGAACAACTGAGGCCAGATCTTTATCCAACCTCTCTTCTCTGCCTCCTTTGTCGTTGAGGACAAAGGAGGCAGAGAAAAGAGACCCTGGGAACGAGGTTGGTCTTGATCATCTCTCAGTTTTCTCGAACTTTAATCCATGTTGCTTTTTAGATGTACCCGCATACAACTTAATACTGACAAATGTTTGATAGACTTTGTAAAAAAGTCTGTGATTGGTTAGCATCCCATTTAATGGAAGGAACAAAGTTTTTACTGCTTAACCCATTGACACCTCAAACGCCCTAGGATGACCCCAGTTGACGAATAGAATCTCCCTGGCATTAGACAGAGTAAATTCTGTCAAGTCTCACTCCCAGGGGTCAATGGGTTAAAGGGGATCAGTGATACCCCTTGTTAGTCTACAGAAAACAGAGCTAAGTGCTGCCATCAATGAACTACCTGACTCATTTAGTTTCATTATCTAGACACAGACTTTATGCTTTTACAGTGTGTTTGGGAGCAACTTTACAGCAGCCTATATTTCCGATAAATTTTAACAATTTTGTGAAACAAAAGGAGAAGGTAGCATTGCAGACTGTGCAGTATTTCTAGTCACTTGAGAACGTATTCCACACATCCCCTCAATTCAAATTTTGTCAGTTGACGGTTAAGTTGTCAGTAAATTATACTGTCTATTTTGAAGTCAGACTGACTTCTTCATGTTGGTATGTACAGTTGTCAACAGTTTCTAATGTAATTTATTTTTTATGCCAACAAAAGAAATGTTTAGGTTCAAGGTTTGTAGACAAGTATCCATTCCTTTCTGGAGTGTTAAAATCAACAGCCTTAGGCTTTTTTGCATTGCTAGTCAGAGAGTTGAAGAGGAAGTACCATTTCAAAACTTGTATGGTGCTCGCCACTCTACAGAAAGCCTTTGGCAGTGAGGAAGGGATTACATTATTTCGGGGGGTAAGATGGGAAATGAACATTCTCAGGATAATATAAAATGTATATATAATATTGTTACATCCAATCTGTCAAATTTGATGGTTCAAGATAGGTACTGACCTCCGATCATCTGGAAAAATGGAATATAAAGTGCATTAAGGATAACTAGTCGTAACCTCATGGAGAAGTTTTGGCTTTTGCAGTTTTTATTTTGCTTGATACATACCAGTAATTTCATTGAACTTTCGGTGTGCATCTCTCTGCTCTCCCAAAGGGATTTGACGTTACTTAAACGATGATGTGAATTAAACAGTTTTAAGTGGGGATGTTCATGTGCTGTGCCCAGAGACCGACGATTATGAACGACAGCTTTTCATTATTGTTGACAATGAAGTTCTTCTGGAAGTAAATTCATACAGAGTCTTTCTGCTCAGTTTGGGGTACATTACATGGTTAACCTAGAGTATCCAAGAAAGCCAACATGTCTGCACTGAGTTTCTTGAGAGTATGTATTTAGCATTCGTCAAAACAAAATGCCCTGTATAGAAAGGTGTCTCTACTCTTTTAGCTTAAAGTTAATAGCCTCTTATTACATGTATTAACAGTTGCACCACCACAGGAGCTTGAACTAACCTGCATGCAAGGGTTTTATTAGAATCTGGGACCTGGGTACTAGCACCCGTCTTGCACTGAGTACAGTACCCGCCATTGCTCAAAGGAGGTCTCAAGATCAAAAGCCAGACTATATATAGGGGTGCCTGCGCACTCTGTCACAAGGTCCCTTCTACTTTCAAACTTAATGGAAACCCTGACACATAAACATACCTGAGTCCATTTCTTGATTTGTCGCACAACAGGCGAGAAATAGTACAGAACATGACCATGTCAGGCAATTAACTCATACCATGTCAAATCATCTTATGTTACCGGTATGTAGTAATTTGTACTAGTACTGTGGTCAATTAAATTGTCACACTGGAAAGTTTACACAGGGCTGCCATAAAGGACATTCACCTGTACCAGATGTTAACCCTGAGCTCACATTGTGAAGGAAATGAAAACTAGAATCTGTTTTTGATATATTGCAGGTGAAAATTTAATGACAGCCCTGTTTAATGCTGGTTTTTTGTGTGTGTGCTTTGAATTAGTTCCAGATCGGCTAAATTTTGTTGTTGGGATAGAAGTGATCTAAGGAAAATGGACAGTGATAGATTTTAATTACAAAAATTGTTTTTGTGTAACACTTTTCATTTATTTAATTTCACTCACTTTAAGATCTCCACCATCCCTCAAGAGAATTTCTTTTTCGTGTTAGTTTGAGCTTCCAAACTGTTTTCATTTCTAGGGACTTGTCTCATTCGCTAAATAGTTTGGCTGATTTCATGCCGCATAGATTTTTCAAAATCATTAGTTTTTTTAAGTTTCAGAAATGTGTATTTGTTCTGCAACATTAATTATTTTAGTGAAATTTAACAGAGTTGTTTTTGTGATTATGGCTTGTATGTATTGCCTTGTGTATGTATGTAAACTGTATATATATTTCCTAAATTTGGAAAGCACATTATATGTTCATGGAAGAATAATATTCTAAAAATCAACATGTTTATCCAACTAGAGGTATACATCTCTATTCAAGAATTCTCATTATTTGGTGGACAACAGTCATTTTCTGTTTATACAAAATAATGAAAAGTAGCAAAATGATACTTCCCTCAAGACCTCTACTTCTTTAGAACAGCAAGGAAACTCTTAACCAAAGAACTCATCTCCTTTTGAAAAGAACCCTAAACCTTCTCTGGTGACGAAGAATCTAACTTGAAAGACCCTTCAAAGAAGACATGCATGTAGTCTTATGATTAAAAGAATGATTTATTCTTTTGGAAAGAATCTCGTTTTAGAGTCTAGTGTTTCGCTCTCCTTCATCTTCCACGATAGAAAACAAAGACAGTCTTTTTAACATTTGAAACTAATCCCGGATCAGTGCATTCAGCAGCAACACAATCTGCTTTACACTTCCACGTTAAACAAATTGTAATCGAAAATCCCAGGCAACATTTGACAACACAGCCCGTTGGTAACATATTCAGCGCAGATTTTTGTCCAGACATATCGCTCCAACACGTCATAGTTTCTTTTTCAGTTCTAGGTTGGGATATCCTAATTTTGCTAAAGAAAATTGCATGCCATCGTGAAACAAATCCTCCACTCTCTTCGCCATTTTGGCGTTACGCCTACGCCTACGCCTGCGCAATGGTGTTCATGACAAGAATCTTGTCATTCGAAAACGGATTATCTCAGAGTCTCTCGTAACCCGACCCGCTGGTCAAGGGGAACGAAGACTCTGGGAACGAGATTGCAACAGTTGTTGTTAGTTTATTTAACGAAAAATGTCAATTTGGCGTGAAATCCACGTCGGGCGAAATCTTGCGGTGTGTTCACATCACTCTAGATATATTTGAAGAGGTCACTGCTGAGACAGTGCAAAAAACCGCAAGAAATTTGAATGACTCGCGAGGGCCATCAATGATTGACTCTGACATATGGAAAGACTTTCTCTGCTCAAAATTCATTGCAATTGTGCCAAGCTATTGCTGATGTGGCAAAGGTATTATACTCTGAAGATGTTAATCCAGACTGCTTGACTGAATATATTGCATGCAGGCTAATTCCACTAGACAAAGGTGATACGAAAGAAGGTAAACCTGGAGTGAGACCAATAGGTGTTGGTGAAGTTCATCAGACCTCTCATTGATATCCGCGGGAAGGCAGTTGATCATGAGAGCGGTAGGCAGTTATGGTATGAGGATGACGGTTCAGCAAGAGGACAACTGATTCAAATGAAAAGACGGTGGAGTAAACTTTGCTCAATGGGCCCAAAATATGGATATTATCCATAAGCAAGTAAAACCATACTTGGAGAGGAGAGGTTTGAATCGAAAGCCAAAGCGATATTCGGGAAGAGTGGGATTGAAATGTCCACAAGGGGTGAACGACATATGGGAGCAGTTGTCAGTAGCGAAAGGTTCAAAGATGAGTATGTTTCAAAGAAAGTAGAGAAATGGGTTTAAGATTTTGAACAATTATCCAACATTGCTAAAGACGAACCCCAAGCTGCTTTGTCCTCTTTTACCACAGCTTTATCCCACAGGTCGACATATGTACAGAAAACCGTGCCCTGCACAGGTCACCCATTCCAGCCTTAAGAAAATGTGACCAGCGCTAGTGGGAAGGAGTGTATCTCATATAGAAAGAAGGATACTTTCACTACTAGTGAGATTTAGAGGTATTGCTCTTAGTAACCCAGTACTATATGCGGACTTTGAGTACTCTGCATCAGCCAGCGTTACTGGAAATCTTACCAATGTCATCTACAGCCAAGACAAAGATCTTACCAACTATGACAGAGTAAAAGTTGAAAATAACATCAAATTAGTCAAGGCTCGAAAAGGAAGGGACACTGCAGGACGAATACAATCAATTCCTTGAAGAAGTTGATGTTAGAACCAAAAGATCTATGGCACTTGCTGGAGAAAAGGCATCTGGATCCTGGCTAACAGGAATATAAACTCTCTTCGAAATAAAAAATGGTCATGTGCACTTTAACTTGTTTTTTCAGTTACTGGGAATTGCTCTGCGATCCGATATTCCCCTCGCTTTGGATTTGTTGCCATCATTCTGGAAAAATCTGTTGAACCTACCTTTAGACCTGCACGAGGACCTCAGAGAGTCCGATGTACTGACGTATAACTACTTACGACGCTTCTCCGAGGTAAGATCTTGATATTTCCTCCCAGGGATGGCACTAGGATTTTCCAATCTGGGTCCTGGGACCCGCATGTTCGGCTTGGGCATTTTTTGGGGGTCCCAAAATCTTGGTGACCCTTTGCGAGAAAAAGAGTATGTTTTAAATTATGAGAAAAAGAGAGTAACCAACTTGGAATTAATATTGACGCATATGCATATGCATAGGACCGGCCGACAAAGGCTTTTTCTAGAACCGTTACATTCACTCCTGGACAAGAACTCCCTTCCCAAGGGTTTACGCATTACTGGTTTCCTCCCTTAGGAGCAACGAACAGTGACGTCTTTTACTATATATTTGCATTCAGTGACTTGCAGAGTACATTCCTCTGAAGAAGAGGAATTTAGTTTTAAGCTTTTTAGATGTTTTAGACCCCATTTCTTAGAACTTCAATTATGAGCACAGATCGCTCCAACAGTTTTACAAACACCAGAATATACTGACAAATCAAAGCAAGTTGTGTGAGTTATTTAAGTCAGTGCCTTGCGTCCTGGGACGCATTAAAATTTCGATGATGCATTTTTTGGATTTTGTTTGCGTAAAAATGCACGATTTCTGCGTTAACGCGATCCCTGCCTCCGTCGATAAAATCATGTCTCCGTAAAACGGACACGAATTTTCAGGCATATTTAAGCTCCCTTTATCTTTTCTCGACTAATAGCAAGACAAGGAATGCAATAGTTGACTGATTTCCAACATCTGTGATTTCCGAAGACCTGAATCGCATTCCTCTTTATAGTGTTTTGTTCTGCGACAAGGCAGTGTTCGTGAGAGCATCATTGTTGCTTCTATTGTAGGTTGAAAGCGTAGAAGAGTTCCAGACCTTATGTTTCGAAGCGGATCTTTGCCCGTATCGATTTGTTTACACATCTCTTGACGGTGAAGAGGTGGAACTGTGCACGGATGGCGCTAATGTTGTCGTCACGTAAGTGTTAATTCTCCACTGAATTTGCACGCGATTTATCGAATGGTCCACAGAAGACCAAAATTGCCGTAGATTTCATAGTTCCCATATGGGGTTTGCCACCTAAAGCCTTGATCTTCGGAAATAAAGACAGTACCTGTGACACTTGGCTGCGCGAAAACAGCCAACAAGAGTGTATTAGAACTTTATCAAACGCGGTTGAGATGCATGGGCTAGTTCACGAGTGACGTGAAGTAAAGTTTCTCAAGTAAAGTGCTCTTTCTTCCAGTTTTCTTTCGGAGTGTTTAAATTTAAACTGAAAGCCTGGTTTCCTTCCGTTGCAGTTGGGAAAATCACCGAACGTACGTCGAAGCCATCAGAGAGCTTCGACTCAAGGAGTTACGATGTGAATCCCGTATGGCTGCCGTACGCTGTGGTCTGTCGTCTGTTGTCCCACTTCACGTGCTCACAGTAATGACACCGCTAGACATGGAAATTCGTACTTGTGGATTGCCTTCCCTCGATTTGGGATTTCTAAAGGTTTGTCAGTTTTTCTACGGTCAAGGGGAGCTAAGGATGGCATTCTGGATCCATCTTTGAGTTCTTTTTATGCAAAATATTTGCTTTGTTTGTGTTGTTGCAAATGTTTCTCAACTTTCAATTCGAGATAATTGCTGTTTAATCGTGGTGTTTGGGCACTTTGCCTGTCTGAACCATAATGAATGTTAGTAATTCTCTTCGTTGCTACAGGCTCACACAGTGTATGTTGCGGGAGTGAAAGATACAGATGCCCACATAGAATACTTCTGGAACTCCATGGAAAGCTTTTCTCAGGTAGGTTTGCCCTTACGGTGCTTATCATAATTCGGCTGAATAGTTAATCTTGGCTTGCTATAAGTCTATTCTTGATGAGGGTAAAGTGCGGATGTCATTCTATAAAAGTGATGAGACCGAGATCCTCTTTTAAGTATCAACATCTCCTCAGACGCCTCCAATAAGAGAGCGTTTGTTTTCTTCAGTTTTAAAGCGATTCACGTCATGGCGATCCATAGGCACCAAAGACAGTATGAGTTGCGAGCACAAGTGTAGCCGCAAATGCAGGGTTGTGATGCAGATTTGAAACGGAGATGATCAATTTGACCATTCAAACCATACGATAACCGCTCATAGCAATATTATTAAGAAAAAATGTTTTTCTTTCCAATCCCCCTATAGGATCAGCTTCGAAAGTTTGTCAAATTTGCTTGCAACCAAGAACGACTGCCAAGCCGTTGCACTTGTCAGGATGGTAATCCTCACACCGCCGATGTCCATGTTCCACCTTACCCTATGAAGATTGGCCCGCCTGACGGAAGCCGAGGTAACTTGCTAAACTCGAATCCCTTGAGCCTTCTAGTTTTAATATATATGTATGTATTACGTGAAGAACAGACAGGCGCGAGAGCTTGGCCGTTGAAATCATCAACACTGCTCTCACTAACTAGAGTAGTTTGGAAACGGTAGGGGCAGTAGCTACAATTAATTTTCTCTACGGCTGGACCTAGGCATTCTTGTTATGAATCTCTCGTAGTAATCGAAAGTCATGGAATAGTTTGTTTTCTCTCCTTTTCTTCGTTTGATGTTCAGCTGAAGTCTTCTATTATCCGCGTTCAGTATTTGAGTTTTAATTTCATCCTCACCGACCCTTGTTGCGTCTCTTGATCCATGTTGGTACAGTGTCACTAAGCTTGCACGTTTTGTCTGTCAACGTGGATTTCTTGCAAACTGCTTACAATGTTTAAACTCTCGTCTCCATTCACCCATGGCGACCACTTGATTTTCTCCTTCGAATGTGTAAAGGACAAAAGCATTATGATCAACTCAGTTGCTTCTAAGGTTAGGTGCTTTACATTGTACCACAGTTGCCTTTGAACCCATTCTCAATGTTGACTTCTAGTTTCTCAAAGTTTTATCCGAAATATTAGTGCATATTTCACCTTCCAGGTCAATCTGATGCACGTTACATACGCGTGGAAACATGTATGTTCATGGTGAAGCTTCCGCAGTACTCTACTCAGGATAAAATGACGGAGAAACTTCTATACGCCATCAACTGCCGAGAAGATCCACTTACAGACATAACCTGATGTCAAGAGCATGGCAAATTCTAAAGGAAACGTCAGTATCTGTGAATCAAAGCGCCGAGAGATGTCGGTTTACTACGGCACCAAAAATACTTTGCCCAAGACATGAAGTGCAATCATCACACGGAGACTTGATAGGATTTGTTTATTTTGTAACAAAAGGTGACATTTCTTTAATTAATCAAAGCGATACAGTTTACATACACGACTGGCTTAAGTACGTACAAATTCTGATGAAGCTTGAGGTTGGAATATGTATTGGTTATTTAATTTCCACCGGTAATTGTTATCCCGTGGAGAAATTGAGCTTTTTTAATTTCTGGTAAGAATTAAAAAGCTCCCAGTTATTGGTATTAAAGTCTTGAACACAACGGGTCCTTTCTGTGCAATAGAAAATATTCTCTTTCAACAGCGTAACAAGGGTGCTTTGCAGTTAAGGTACCTACCACTGCGTGTTATCTCAATGGCACAGCCATTTTTTTGTCCTTTACCATTCTCATTCTTCAAATGCAATTATTTTGCAGTCTTAAATAGCCTAATTATAAAAGTAATATATTTCGCAATACAAAGTTGTCACTTCACGCTTAGCGCGATCACATTCGTATAAAACAGCTTTACAATGCGTAGCAGGCTTTTGAGTTGTCTTGAAAACTTAAACAAAACGTAAGAAAAAGAGATTCATAAATAGATTTGCTAAAATGTAACTGTTGTCCTCTGCTATAACCGACTTTCTGCCTGTTCGGCAATCGTTTTGATCATCTCGTCCACCTTGTCGGATACATCGTCTGCACTAATTGCCAACTCCTCGGGATCCTGGAAAAGAGTGAGAACTGTCACATTTTGAAGCAATGTGACAAGAACAAATAAATTGAGAAAATCTTTCCGTTCAACCAACCTCCTGAATGTAACGAAGTAGTTTGGCTGCATTCCTCCTTAAATTTAACAGCTTCCCTTGCGCATTTGTCCCTTGCTTTAAACGATCTTCGGCTGTGGCAGCTTTCTTTATGGCTTCATCTCTTTCGGTTCGGAAATTTCCAACCAACTAAACGAAAAAAGCGGTTTAGCTCTGCAACGTTATTTGGATGGACGACAGCAACGGGTTATGCATCTCAAATTGTTATAGATCATATAGGATATCATATTCTAAACAGAGAGTAGAGGTTACTGATTTCACTCGGATCATCGCAGTGAAGTGAGCAACTCGTGCAGATGATCTTTGTAACATTAGTCATGTCAACTCCGCAACTCAAATACATGGTATGTTCGCCACCATGCATTCACTTCTTAAAGGGTATATAAAATGATCTCTGACTTGGCCATACCAAATGACTTGATAGCTTAGACGGTTGCAGTGGTGCTGAATCCCGTTCGAGGCACCTGATTTAGTTGGTCATTTTGCTGCGATGACCTCTTTAACAAAAATTACTTTACGCTGTGATCTTACAGAGAACAAAATTACCTTTGATAGGTATTTTTCGTAGCTGTCGAAAAATTGTTCCTGGAAGCAAACAGAAGACCAGTGTTTAGTCACTAAATCACTTTCTTAACAAAGATATTGGTCTAATTCTTGCATCAGAATATCGTGTGAAATAGTCACTCGAACCTCTTCGATATTAAAGTTCTGCTAAGTCAAGAAGAAAACTACGTCTTCTTGCAAATTACAAAAGTCTGTTTGTTCACCAAAGACCGAGTTGTAGTTCATGCGGAGTTATCCAATGCATAAACCCGAACAGTAATACATACCAGCGGGAAATCTTTTAACTCGTCCAAGTCCATCTCTTTTATGGATTCCTTTGTTATTCGAAAATCAGGCGGGGCAAAAAAAGACAGGCAACGTCTGAAAGAGAACAAGAAAGACCCTTTCGATTGACAGGTGAACCATCATTCCAAGACCGTGAATTTCTAATCTTTCGGGTCTTCTATTTTCAGGATTGTTTTGTACCACACTTTTTCTTTCTACAAGAAAAATATGCTCTCTATTCTACAAGAAAAATATGGTCACTAACAAGAGTATGGATAACATGCCAAACCTCAGCATTCCAACGAATTGCTGAAGTGATGGTCCTTCCTCCAAGTTGGTTGCATCTGACATGGAAGACACTCTGTTGTCGTCTGGCGAGTGTACAGTTGTTGGTACAGGCTTTTTCTGCTTTGCTAGTTTTAATCGATCATTGGGTATTTCAAATGTCGTTGTTGTGGGAAGCTCACGGCTGGGGCTTGGTGACTTAGGCGCTGCTGACTCTACAGGCTAAGAAGAAGATTAACTTGTGTTACAACCGTTCTTCAGTAACCAAACCCATTTACGTAAATACGAGAAAACTGCTCATTCTGCTTCAGGAGGTAAATTGTTGTATTTGTGGTGAGTTCCAAACTTACTTGCAACACCCTCAAGACATCGCTTGGGTGGTCAAACCTGTAGATACGAAAAAGAAACTTAGATGGAACAACACAATTTTCTTTACAAACTTTGTCACCTTAGCACTTCCTCTCAAATTCAATCACTCATTCTTACCACTTGTCATACTTGTCCTTGGGGTACAAATCAAATTTGACGCGAACCCTACACAACGAATCCTTTGGTTTGGCAGCAAATACTATCCCCGAGTACCTGGATAATGCGAGATGAAAACGCATGGCGTTAAAAGAAAGAAAACTTACACGATCTCGGTTTTTAGTCTATCATGTTTTAAAGGAACTTAAAACTTACCACTTCGAACCATCAACCCTTGCTTCCACTTTGGTTCCCTCTGGGACTGACAAGAGAATGGAGAAATTGACTTGTGAATTTCGGCCCGTTTTTAGAAAGCTGACCCGTTACGTCAAGTGACATATTACAAGCCCAAAGCTCTACTTACGCATTACTCTATCGCTTTCAGCCTCACTACCCCACTCCATTACTTGTTCTTGATCTTTTTGTTTCGGGGCTTCTTGTCTTTGTTGTTCTGTTTCTGTACGGCTTGGCTCTACCCTCTCCACACGCTATCGGTAAAAGGATGGCATATTAAACAGAAATCAACTAATTAGGTTTCATTTAACAACGGAATCAACGCCATCGCGTAGAACGGTTTTTTAAGTTAACAGCCAACTTCAACGTATTACCATAGTGTCTTCCCTTGGTAAATTCTCTACTTTCTCAAAGCCCCATAATAAACCCCTTCTAACCCCCCCTCCCCCCCCCCCCAAAAAAAAAAAAACATGCATAGGCATTGTTTTCGATTTCTCTTGGAACATCTTTGTGTCCCAGATGAAATTGCAAAAAATGATAATGCAAACTTTTGGGTGTAAACAAGATGTATTATGGGAATTTAGTAAGTTGAGAATGAGTGAAAGTTTTGTTCGTTTTACTTACCTTTACTTTCACTACTGTGGCATCTGCCTTTTTCCGCTTGGCTTGCACTTCCTATGAAAAATACAGTGTTTAACAGGAGAAGTAACTTAGGGTCTAGTTGGACTGTTCAAGTAAGGCGTGGTATTAAACTTATGGGCCATTCCTTAACATACCTCATCACAAGGTTGAGGTTCGGCATTTCGTCGTTTTAACGCCTACGAAAGAAAAAAAAACATGGTGTTCAGTTTCGATGACCATAAGATGTCGTAAATGGTCGCGTGTTAATCTCTTTCAATAGCTCTACCTTGCAATATTGCGACGAAATAAAAACTGAAAAATCAAATATATGGTGCAAGTTTCATTCAAAAAACGGCTTTCCTTTATCAAAACACACAAATACAAGTGCCTAACTGTACCTCAGTGCCAGAGGTGTTTCTCTCACTGGAGATAGAACTCTGTGCTGAAGACGTTCTCTCTGCCTTTAAAGAAAAATGTCAAGACGAGAATCAATGAACTCTCTCTTTATCGAGGTGCGGCATTATAGTCCGGCGTCATTCGTCACATGAAAAAGCCTTTTAACTTGAGAGCGTACCATGGAATAAACAAACCAGTTATCCCACAAAAGGTGAAGGACTTCAAAAACTGATCATTTTTTGGCTGGCAAAAGCGCTAATGATCCCCTAAGTTCTTTGTAAAAATTCAAAGCATCATTGCTCAGAGCAGGGTTCGTGCTGGATTTTGTCTATAAAATTCCAGGAGTATTCAAGGAGTTTTCAAGAGCCCGAAATTGAGTTTTCAAGGAGTCTTTATAAGAATATTTCTATGCCACACATAGTGTTTCAGTGTTTCCTTTGCTAAAAAAGCCTACCTTGATATTCCTTACATCTTGTCAGTTAAGTGCACGCATATACATTTCAATTTTAGGTTTTAATGTTTCCCTAATAGTCAATTTTGGGCTCAGATTTTTGAAATGTCTCTTTTAACTTAGCATGATGCAAATATCAACAATTTTCACCCAAGCAAAAATTCAAGGAGTTTAAGCAATTTTCCGCAAAATCCTTTTTTTCAAGGGCTTTTCAAGCGCCCTTGAAGTCCAAATTAAATTCCACGGCTTTTCAAGAACTTTAAGGAGTTGCACGAACCCTGTCAGAGATTCTGGTATACCGGGTTCAACGATAGCTCACTGTGCGATGCACTTTCAATATTCAGTACTTTATTCTCGACTGACTGCCAAGAAAACGATAGCTTTGAGCTAGCGAGGCAAAAATGTAAACAAATACTCCCCTTATACATCGACTAAGACACGAGACGCTTTGAGACCTGATACTTAAATTATTTAACTTTTATACAATATTATAACAACTCTTCAGTGGGCATGCCCAGGATTCGATAAAAGACTTCATGTCTGACACTGAAATTATTCAGATTTGACTATGAATGAAGGAAGGGAAAAAGAAAAAACATTGGAAACCTTTTTGGAGACAGTGGCCGGTGATTTTTTTGTGTTCCTTTCAGGTGTGGTTTTTTCGATCCTTTGGCGCTGCTAAATCAAGAAACGCAACAGTTATTAGATTTCGAAGTACCAACGTTCTCTTTTCTCTGTCTGGACTTCGCACTATGGGGAAGTGTCGAGGCACTTCTACTTTTTTTTTTTTCTGTGCTTTGAAATGGACATAATGAGCATTTTTTTAAACCGAATTTAAGGCTGTAAGTAGGGGATTACGTTTGTTTGTTTGAGCTTCGGCCGAGACTTGGTTAACAGCACCATAAGTAATACATATAACATCGGTGACCACTGAAGGAGACTACATCAAATGAATTTACTCATGGAAGGAGCTATCCAAATGAAACTTATAGCGACTTTCTAAACCCATCTAGTCAACATTCAAGTCCATTTCCATCCTTCCTATTCTTCACTGTACTATGCAACAACAAAAATACTGTCGAAGTTGGTTTTCAGATCGTCCGGGCTTGAGAAGCGTGGTACTGAATCTTAGCAGAAACCCATAAGGGTTGAAACGTGTAACGGCCCCTTGTGTGCTAGGAAACAAGCTTCTGAATATTCAATTTGCTAAGTACCATATTTGGAACAACAAGAGAGAAACATTCAGCCAATCAGTTCAAAAGAACACCGTGACGCAATACCACCAATGTTCTCGCGCGAAATTAACTGGAGCGAGGGGTTTCCAAATATGGTACTTAGCACTGAATATTCGGAAGCTGTGAACGCGCGTTACACGTTTCAACCCTTATGGGTTTCTGATCTTAGACAAGCAACTTAATCCTCATTTTACTCGTCAATTGGGGGCGCTTTAGGTGTAAATGAAGTAAAGTTCTCTTACCTCCGAGGAGTTACTCTTGGAGTTACTCTGGGCCAAAGATGACCGCTCTGCCTGAAGAAAAGACGTGAATGACTAGGAATCAATCAAGACGCTGAGGTACAAATTTCAATCCAAAGAATAGACGAAAAACGTAAACTCAACATACTTTTTTGTTCAAAGTGGCCTGCGGCTGCACTCCGTTGCATTCTCGTGTGCTGTGCTTAAGCTGCGATTAAAAGGAGGAAACGTCGAGACGGTTTTTAATATTTTACCCAACCAAAGTCAAGCGACGTCCGCAGCATTTAACAGCGATTCTCCAAGATTTAATTTTCTCATGCTATTTAGAATCAGGGCACATAATTCATGCCTTCGTGATTATAGTGCCCAAAAAGACATCACAGATCCTCTGCACTCATGAAACACCTCAATGCCTCTTCAGGCCTTTTTTAATTGCGTTAAATTTAATTCCATACCTTGTCTACCTCGGAGGAGTCGCTCTTAGACTTGGAGGAAGTCTGACCAGAAGAAGTCGATCCAGCCTACACAGAAAAGACAACAGTGAGACAAGTGGAACATCTAACAATCGAATTGATGTCTGATTTGATGATGAAAAATATGAACCTTTTTGTGCACCACAGCCTGTGGTTGAATTCTGCTCCGTTCGGAAACGGTTTGTGATGGCGTCTGCTGTCGCTGCTAAAGAATCGAAAAAACAAGGCTTGATCATGAGCTTAGTCCTAGTGAGAAAACTATACAAAAATGAGGCTTGGAGGGTAGTCCTAGATGGAGATTTAGATCCAACCCTCTGTGGTCCAGTCGGTCAGTTTTGATCGTGAAATCTAAACTTGCACTCAAAGTAAACATCCTTGGGGTAAAAATCAAAGCTCAATACTTTGTCAGGTAGGTGTTAAGCAAACACACTTGCAAAAACTGAAGGAAAAAGAAGGATTGATTTTTTATCATAAAACCAATTGAAAACTATCGCCAGGGAACAGAACTTTCTATACCTTGACATGATTGGCTTCGGAATATTGGGAAATAAGTACACATTTTGTGATTCAACGGAAACACTTTACCGTCGTCTGACCAAGGGCTTGTTGCTTTTTTCTGATTTTCCTCATTTCTTCCTGTAGGTCTTTCTCTTTCTCCTCTGTTGTTTTTACTTGTTTTTGTAAAACACCGACTGGTATTGCTACCTTCACTTCGGGCATACTACAACTGAAAAACAACATTGAAAATGCAATTGATAAGTTATTTTATTTTATTATATAGATATCGATGAAATACCAGGATTTCTCCTTTTACTAAAAAATCATATCTTCACCGCGCGCAGTGAACATATCATTTTTATCTTTCACATGTGAGGATATAGGTGTTGTCATGGTAACCAACACGATTAGCCAATAAAACGCGAGCTTTCACTTCATTGTAAGATACGTTTGTGCTTTAATATAATTCTTCTCTACTACATTAACATTTTTATTGCAAAATTTGACATTATCATGATTTGTTTTTCATAACTTTCATATCTTGTTTTATGTTACAGAACATGCGTGTTTTAAATCTAGACATTTCATCAATATCTACATAATAAACAGAACATTACATGGCCGCGTGGGGATACGAATTTTATCTTCTCGTGCTGAAAGTATCTCTCTCTCGTTCGCTTCGCTCACTCGTGAGAGATATTTGCAGCACTCGAAGATAAAATTCGTATCCCCGCGCGGCCATGTAATATCCTCTATTTATCTCTCAGATAGTACGCGCACTACAGTACGGCCCGCTAAATTGGAAATTTTGATTAAACCGTCTCTAGCACGTTTTCATGTCGTTTCTGTTACATAAACTTATTAAACTGTTTGAATCTTGCAAGCAACTATTTCAAACAGCCAAGAATTCGAATTTTGACACCGCAATCTTTGTGGCACTTGAACCTACCGCTTGACGTCCAACTAGTTTCCTTTCCCGCGCGGCTGATTACCACAGAGATATAACATATCTTACGGACCTCTAACTCGGTTGCTAAAAGGTATCTACTTTACCTTGGAGCAAGGAGCGATCGAAATATCTCGTCTCGCTCCTCAAACAAACCTGTTGCAAGTAGGATCCGGATTCATAGCACAGCACCACTCATTGGGCAAGTCCTTGCCAACGTTTCTTTGCGAGAATGGTAGCGTCCGCCATTTCAGGCAAATATCTGTAAAACAATTTACGGGAGACAATTTTAGAGTCAAATGCCATTCTTAGTCTTCTCGGCATTATGTATTGTATGAAGAAAATTGTTTGGTATTGTTTCAACTTTTTAATCTCTCGTTTTTGGCTCGGGTAGAGAGCGCCAGTCACGTACGTTATGAAAGCTGCTTCATCACCCGTTTTTAAACCCCACTTGCCTTACTTGAACTTACTTGAGAGTTACTTGAACTCGTGCGAAAATGTCGACTTTTCTATGTATCTTGCAGTTTATGAAGACAAATCGAAGCGATTTCGAAGCCTGTCGAGTTTGTGTTGGCTAGTCAACTCTCTACTCCCGGATTTTTATTGGAGATTTGTACGTACCACACTGCACATTGAGATCTATCTGCATGGCTCTCTTTCTAACGAACCTCACTTCTTTTGAGGGACCATCCGCCCACTTGCTGCTTATATAGCCAAAACTTTCCCTGGAAGGGAGAAAAACGTGTTACGCAATGACTGAAAGGTGACGGAAAGAGCACCAATGGAAGAAAACGATTGAATATGACTTTTGAAGTAACCTACCAAAAACTCGTTGCGCCTTGTGCTGTGGAAGAAAGCATTCGATTAGAATGGGGAAAAGACACGGCAACAATTAATCATCTCAATCATTCGTGGTCGCATGCAGAAGTCTGATAAATTGTGCTTTAGAAAGACCCCAACAGCAATATATTTGTATTCTTTATTTCATGTTGTTTTTCTTTTCTTGTTCTTAAGTTCCCCAATAATTTTTTTTGACTGGAGATATCTTGTAAGGGCCTGGCCAAGCGGGAAATGTTTGGCGTTTAAACAACAAACATTTTTTTTAAAATATTATTTTTCCACATATTTACATCATTTTCGAACAAAAAAAAGAATATATATATATATAATTTATGTTACATACATGTAAATGGTTACTGTTTATACCTAAATAGTTATTATTTTAGCATGTACACATATCAAACTACATCTAAACGTGGTCTCGTTCTTAAGGAATTTTTGAAGAGTTTTCTCTACATATACACTTTTGATCTATTATTTATATATACCTGCCATTTTGCCCGAAATTTTTTCTCTGTATTATTTTTGGAAGCTATGTATTTCTCAGTTCGATATTTAATATCAACTATCTCTTTAAAAACATCAAAATTGGGGCTTTTAGTACAATGTCGACTTGACCAGATATGCAATTTTGCAAGGATTATGAAATAATTCAGTAGATCACTTTTCCCTAACTTCCCAATGAACACGTCTCGTTGCGAGAGCTCTTCGTGCTCATTTGAGAGTGCAAACCAAACATTGTTTGGTGACCAAACGTGCTGAGGTTGAAGGGAGTGGCCAAACGGTTAAAACATGTTTGACCTAACTCAGATCAAACTCCACAAGTAACGTACTATGGGTCACGAATACGTAAAAAACACGTGGATACAAGCGGCTGAGCAAGCGCGCTACGCATGCGCGCGCCAAACATGTTTGATACGGCTGTCCAAACGAACCGTTTTGGCAAAACTTTGCCCATTAAACACGAGAACAAAAGAAATGTTTTAAGTTGTTTGATCGAATGTTTGATGGTCTTCGAAATTTTATCAAACACGATCAAACAGCACCAAACAAGGTGGCCAAGCGGTAAAATGTTTGGTCACCAAACAACGTTTGATGCTGTTTGGTCGCCAGGCCCCAAGAGTTCAGTCTCTTTGTTGCTGTTTGTTGATCGCTGTCTTGGTTGAATGAATTCGAACAAAAGCAGGCAGCCAAGCATTTTCTTGTTGAATGGAATTGGTCGTATGACTATGAAAACGATAAACAAGAAGCCACGCTATCGGAGGAACGGCACGAGTGAATCTGATCAGCTTTATCGTCTTGGCCGTTTGGACCGCTCTCTTGGATAAGACGTGTAGGTAATCACATGGGGCCGAGTAAAATTAAGGATTATTTTCAGAAATTGCGCGACGAAGGCAATTTCTGCAACTTCTGAAAATAGTAGTGATATTAATCCTTAATTTTACGATTACTTGTTTATAATACAAAGGGCACATTTTCAAGGAAACAAAAGATTATTAAAATGGCGGCCATGTTGGAACAAGATGTATGAAACTTAGGAAATGACGTACATTCAATCTGCGAGTCTTTCCAGTACTGTTCCAAGTGTTCGCCCAACGCTCGGCTTAAATGCTTAAATTCCTGAAAAAGGTAGGCAAATTTAAATATTTCACGATTAGCTAAGAAATTCTGCGTCATAACGATAAATGCGCACAAAGAAAAGGATGCCTTTGTCAAACGTCTTCTCTGCTGTACCTTTCCGTCAGCGAAATCTTGCTTATTGTGAGTTGGTTCAAGAACTAAATAAGGAACATCCACCACACCTACCAGAGATAAAAGAAGGACATGGCGCGTGCACATTAACAAAGAATAACACGGCACCGACGCAGGAAGGGAAATGCTGGGTTGATACCACAATTCTAATATTACTATCCAAATTAAACTTACCCATGACTCCATAACATTTTCTGCAAGACAAAGAGAGGGGAATAAGTCGGGTTATCTACCAAAGAAGTGCACAAAACGCTTGAAAGAAGTACTTACACTCCGCCGTCTTGTTGTGGTCCAGCTCGTTCGTACATTCTTATCAACCTGCCGTGTAAATTTACTTTCGTCAAATGTCTTTATCGTGCTTTAAAGAAGATAAATAGAGGCTTACTGTATTTGCCAAGTAACTTCATCTTACCGACTGCAGTTGTAAATAAACATTCCATAGCACCGGCGATTTTCAATGTTGAATCCAAAAGTGAAGTTAAGTGTCTTAGGTTCCTTCATGGAGCTGCGTAAAGTAATCGAAAACCGTAGTTATTACTTGAAACAAGTAAGAAAGTAACAATGAGGGTAAATGTGAAGTACTACGTCATGCAATGATTGTTGAACTCAAACTGAGTTATGAAGTCATATTTCAAAGCACGCCTTAACATTCTGAAGCAAGTACGATGCCGAAAATTGGCTACTGCAGACATGAAGAAGCTGGAAGTGCATGAGAACGATTTAAGAGTTTTCTGACCACATCAACATCGCACGAGGAACGGTGCACTCGCAGCAACGTCTGTAAAGATCAAGACACAATGATGAAGATGGTTGACCACGTCCTACGAAGAGATGGCAGTAACATTGCCAGAACTGCGCTAGCCTGCGCACCAGAAGATAAAAGAAGACCAACATGTTCTCGAGAGTGGAATTACGATAGATAATCATATCACCCAGCGTTTAACATAATTACATGACATATACACTGGTCTCAGTCAAAGGATATCTCGGAAAAGAGTGAAAAAAGGAAAAAAAATCTCCTGTTATTCGGACTGCATTTAAACTCGGAGCTTTGCCCTATAGGAACAGCTTCTATCCACTAGACCACGATGGACAAGTTACTTCAACATCAGGTATTTGTTGCCGGGCTATAAATCATCGATGATTAGGCCTAAGCGCTGATTTCATGGTGATTGGTACACGGTTAGGTTTGTTTAAGAGTGGCCGGACCTTTCTCGTGAGTTGTCTAAAAATATTTGTTAGCGAGTATTATTATATCTCTCAGATAGTACGCGCGCTGTAATTGGCTAAATTAGCGGGCCGTATTCTACAGTACGGCCCGCTAAATTTAAAATTTCAACAAAACATCATCTAGCGAGTTTTTCATGTCATTTCTGTTGCATAAACTTGTACTGAAAACTGTTTGAGTCTTGCAAGCAACTATTTCAAAGTTAACAGCCAAGAAGATTTAGTTTCTGGGATTTTGGCACGGCATTCTTTGTGGCAGTTGAACCTTCCGCTTCACTTTGACTAGTTTCCTTGCCCGCGCGCCGGTTAACCTCAGAGATATATTAAATATGCTTGGGCCATAAATCAACGGGAAAAAACTCGGTCCGTAACTTACAGTACGGACCTCGAACTCGGTTAGTAAGAGGTATTTATCACCCGTTTACAGCCCGGTCTTTTGTCCAAGAAAACGGCACCTGGGTGGTCCAGTGGTTAGGAGCCGTGACAGGTCAGCAAATAATCGTAGGATCGAGTCTCGAGTCCAGATAGCTGGGTTGTGTTTTAACAGAAAAATGTTCAATTCCCAGAATTCCTTTCCAACTGTCAGTGTCAAAATAACGATGTTCGTATATTCAAAGCCGGTTGATACTATATGATTATCGTAATAACAGTCTCGAAAATGAGCTGAGAAGAGAGGGCACACCACGAATGACTTGGAGATGTGTGGAAAAAGGTGAGCAGTCGTGGCTCAGATGGCTAGTGCGCGGCTTTCGGAGCGAGAGGTCCCAGGTTCAATCCTCGGTGACTTCAACGTCTGTTTCGACTTTCCTCTGATCCGTGTAGCTATAGCTTTAAATCCCCTGAAAACGGAGCACTGACAGAGGGAGGGGGGTAAAGGGCGCACCGTCGGCTTTCATTGATACCAGCCTCGTAGCTGAAGGAACTACCGACGTTAAATAAAGTGACTTTACCTTTATCTTTACCTTTACCTAGAAAAGTTGGGATGGCGGTCATGGGGGGTCGCAAGCGTCATGCGGGGCGCGAAGAGGATAACTAACCACCAACGTTGGCGAATGTCAAAACGTGCCATTTGAAACGGTCGATGCCATTTATGACGGTCGACTACACACTTCACTTCAAAGAAAATTTAAAAGAAACAAACTGAGAAGAAATATTAACAAAAATTAAGAAAAAAAAAAGAAAAAAAACATTTATAAAAGAAAAACTAGAGGAAAAAAAGAGTCCGAAAATTTCAAGACTCGAACTCGGGTTCTTAGCCCTCACCCTAAACAGAACCCTAACCCATATGACCAGCGAGACACAACTCCCAGTAACCGCAACCTTTTGAGTTCTTAGACCTAACGAGTGTAATTCAGAGCTAAAAAATGGCATCGACCGTTTCAAATGGCAACGACCGTTTACGAAAGGGAAATAAGCTTCGGCGACAATATCTGAACTCGCTCGTCTTTTAATCACTGATAGTTGTAAGAATTTTTGTCCTCAAAAGCCGGGACAAATATCCTGAGGTCTATACTGTTTATTTCCTTTCTCTTTTATTACAAATAAAAGCATTTATTGATAAAGTCAAAGTCGTTCTTACTTTTTCTTAGCATCCGCTATTTTCGTTTTCATTTCAGCGTCGGCCCGCGCTTCAGCTGCAAGAGCTTGTGATCTCCTTAGTTTTGCCTGTCGAGAAAAAAAAACCCGACTTATTTTAACGCAGAACCATCTTGATTTAGGCTTCGGAAAGATCGGAAAGACCACTTGCAATTGTTTGTGTAACCGAAATCAGATGTTTGCAGAACCTTAGCAACCACGGCGGAAACGTCAACAAAAACGTCACTTGAAAAAATTAACATTTGCGCGATCGCAACAACTTTGCGTTTATTCCGCCTTGTTTGCGTTAAACACTGTTCAACGGCAGGATTAGTAGCAATGTCGTTGAAGAAGCATAAAGAATGAAAAATTGACAATTGCATGCTCACGTTGCCGTCAAAATCCCAAAATTTTTTAGGGAGCTTAAGCACGCGTTTTTGAGACGCGGACGGCAACCGGAAGAGAACATCTCGTGTTCCAGGACAGTGGTGTGTCCCACATTTTTATACTAATCATCTCTAATGGAGAAAAGATACTTGGCAATGTTAATGTGGTTGTGTAGACAAGTTAAAAGGGAAAACAGCTCAAGTTCCGGTTGCCGTCCGCGTCTCAAAACGCGCGTGCTTAAGCTCCCTAATGTAATAGTGTCACGTTGCTTTCCAGACGTGTCAAGACAAGTCAAAAAAGAATGCAGTTGCCGCTCGAGAAACGTTCTGTGCTTAGCTCCCTACTGTACACCGAGAACGTTACGAGATTAAATACTTCGAAGATTATCTTTTTTAAAGGCCCACTTTCACTGAACCGACAGACTTTTCGACCGTTTGTTTTTGTTATGGAAATTTGTATTTCTTATCGCAGCGATCTAATTAGATGAATCTCGGATTCGGGTGGAATTTTCATATATGAAAATTGTTCCGAGGCACGCAATGCCTGTCGGTTGAAGGTGGGCCTTTAAGTCTTATTTGAATTATTGCCGACGTTTCCGTTGTCGTTTTGGAATCTCGTCATGGCCTGGGGCAAGTCTGGTCGTTCTCTGTTCTTGGAACATTTGGAATATAGGAATGATTTCTGGGAGTGTCTAATCGGCGTGGTTGGATGAGTCGTTGGTCGTGGGTCCTAACCCTAACCCTAACCCTAAACCCTCACCCTTTTTTACATTTTAATCAACGACTGGAAATTCTCGAAACAGACAAGACCTAAGACCTAAGACAAATTTGGACTGAGTACTGGGGGAGCTAATATATATCTTTTTTTATCTTCAAACAAACACGACCCACCACCCACCCACGCGATTTAGCATCACCCGATTTCTGGTAGACTTTTCGTATGTGGCTCAAGACAAAAGAACCATTTCATAGGTACTACGATTTATCCCCGAAAATCATAGTGAATAAAATTCTTACTGATTCTAAACGTAGCCAATTAGGAATACGAGCAACAAAATTTCACCGTGAAGAAATATCGTACGTCCAATAAGCAACGCGAACGACAAAATTTCACTAGTGATGAATGAACGTATCGAAACGTCAAACACAAGACCAGACAAGTCTCAGTATCTATGAAAAACACATTACAGCATGGAAAATGCTTTGTACGATTTTTATTCACTCGTATGAAGTAGTCTCTATTTATTCCGATTAGGAATTTCTGACTAGGTATTGTTAAAATGAGTTTGTTGTTTTGTTCTATGGGCGTTAATTATTTCGGATCCGGTATATGAAGATGAAGAAAGAACTAAATTGAAATGTTACCGTTTATAAAAATTCACGCTTAACGAGAATCCCAGATTTCACCATTTCTCTTGCCGGCGGGGCCTTCGCACGAGAAAACGAAGGGTTCTGGAGACATCGGATTTCAATTTTTCATTGGTCAGCTTACGAACAATAAAACCTTGAACCGAAAGTAAAAATGGTAGATGTGGCGTGAATGATCAGAGTGTCTTTGTCTAAAACTACGATATTATTTATTGCTACATTCTCTTCGACATTCTTTTAGTTGCAGCCACTTAAAGCTTAACAAAGAGCAAAGAGACTCTTCCAATGTAATGCTTCTGAGCGCCGCCATATTTAGTGCTATTGACAACTCATATATGCCTCCAGAGCCCTTCGTTTTCTCGTGCGAAGGCCCCGACGGCTAAGAGAAACAATGGGATCTGGGAACGAGAATGGATGATTTGTTGGCAGTGACTTAAATTCTCCAATAATTGTTACAAATATGCATTAAGATATGAAGAATTTCATGTGCATAAACTTCCACAAACAACTGTACCCTTCCATCTTTCGAAGTCTGGTCTGCTTGCGCTTGAATTTCTCTAAAAAGAAGAATTGTTTGAATAACCTGGATTAACTTTACTTTTCGTCATAAATAGTCGGCAATCGGACTAAAAGTCCGCACATTTTTTTTTTAACTTTTACCTTGCCTGCGTTTCCAGCTCCCATGCCTTTTCTTCGGCTAAAATAAAATTACATGAATGGTTAAAAAGTTGGACCATTTAGCCGTTCAATGCTGCCACATTGGTGATTTTGAATCGCCTGTGCTTTTCTCCATTTGGACATCAATTGAACAGGAAAGAACACGGGCTAAGGCCCCGTCCGCTTATCCGGATATTTTGGAATCAACAACTTTTTCTCTGCGGATTCAAAAATTTTCATGTGCACGCGTATCCGGATTCGTTCTTGTATTCAGGGCTGCTCTGTGACTATTGTCAACCGAGTATGCCCCATCAGGCGTAGTTGGCGACAAATTCGTTCATCTGCCATGTTGAATCAACCCAATCTCCCGCCTAATAATGTATACTGTCTACAATGGTGACTGAAGCCTGTTAATGTAGAGTGTCTACATTCTCATTTCACTATTATCGCGGGTGCTCTTGGAGGTTCCAGGTCGTTCGTCTTGTTTCCAGAAATGCAGCACATTACATGTAGGTCCAATTTTGAATCTTACATAGTTGAATCTATCGAACGACCTGTCTCGATTACCCATGCTACCTGCGGGTCGCTCTCACTGTTACCTGATATTTTCAAGAAAGAAAACAGCTTCATGTATCTTAAAGCTAAAAGCCATGCTAACCTAGCAAATAGTTAGCAAAGGCTTAGACTTAAAGGAATACTTTGTGTTTGGATGTCAAAATTGGACCTCCAAGAGCACTCGCGATCATAATGAAATGAAAATCTAGACACTCTACATTAACAGGCTTCAGTTACCATTGTAGACAGTATACATTATTTGGGTGGAGGCTTGGTTGTTTGAATATTTACGCGGTAAAGAATGGATTAGGAGTTTGTAACGTCATCGGATTTGAAAGTATCCGGATTCGACAGTCCACACGATTCCAAATTCTTTGCCTATTCAAAACTTTTCACTCTGGAGAGCGGATTTAAAAAGTGGCGGATACGCCAGATACGTGTGGACGAAGACAAATTTTGCGGATTCAAAAATATTCGGATACGCGATAAGCGAGATTATTTATCAAACGCTTTCAAAATTGAATTAAGCTGTGCAATACAGCTCTTATATGGCCAATTGTAGCGTGCGTGGTAATCTAAATCTTCAAGGTCCAAATACAACCACGAACTGTTCGGGAAGTGTGAATTATTTCATACCGGTGTCATAATCTATTAGAGAAGTGATAATTAATTAGGTGTCCACTCAAGATAACTGCTATTACAATTCTGAGTAATAGCATTGTATCGTATGAGGTCCGACTCTTAGTGTTACGAATTTGAAAATGATGATTAAGTCACCGCACCCTGGGTACCAGAGTTTTTTTCTCGCGTACGGAGGATGGAAATTCTTCGCTTCGCTTCGGCGACACCGGAAACTGCGCAAAAAAAAAAACCTCTGACACCCAGGATAAAGTTATCGAAACGTCATTCTAACCTACTCTCACTGATTTTTATTCTTAACAATAATCTAATCTGACTTTTAAAAGAAAACGCGTTGGTACAATACAGTTACCTATTTTAGCTTCCTGGTCTGCTTTTTTGGACTCCTCCTCGGATCTTGTCTTGAACCGTTTGGACGTGAAATGGTAACACCTTGAAAGATGGGTGCACAAAGCTACTTGCTTACACGAAAAGTGATCGTTACGTTGAGATGCTACTGGTTTAATGCACCGCCATACCATGCACAGAAGGGAAACTGAGATCTCTAAAAGCGTGTTTTAAGTCATATGTCAAAAACGAGTGTGAGCGTATTATCAGGGGCTACAAACACAGAGTAACAAATGGAAGCACGACGCCCTAGGCGAAGTGCTTTTATTGTTTCAAGTATGAGTGAAATGTAATGATCTTTTGTTTTATTAGAAAAGCAAAAATAAATTGGAAGGAAAATGAATATTCAATTTTTGGGTGTCGTTCAAAAGGTAGAACTTTTGAGTAAATTTACATCATAGGGCGTGATAAAGAGAGAGAGTCAGAATCGGCTAAACTTCAGAATACCCCGCCACTTATTTGCATTTCATTGAATAAGAATAAGCTCTTCTGTATTAAGTCTCGTTCTTCAAAAGATGCCGCATAGGGGAAACAATAGTGGTTAGCTGTGGAGGGGTATTCTGTAGTTGCTCCCATTCCAGTTTCAACTAAATATAACAATAATTGGGCAGTGAACATTTTCGCCGAATGGCTGAGGTTAAGTGAGGTTCAAGTGCCGGTTTTTCATTGCGATGGACTTTTCAAAGACTTCAAACTACACAAGGTTTAAGCCTTGAGTGCAGTAGTTTATTTATCTGTTTCTTTTTTTCCGAAAGTTTATTAGCATAAAGATTCATTGAAATTCAAGTGCCTTGATCAGTATTTTGATCAGTTTTTTAACTAACTCGGGCGTTTCTTGACCTGCAGCTCCATTAGGTATAAAGACACATGCACCTGACCAAAATGGGGAACTCCGATTGGCTAAAAACCTTATGAATTATTAATGAGTTTGAGAGAAAACGAATCACAATGAAAGGTAAGTGTCGTGATTGAGTTACGCGAAATCGAACTTTCGTTATCATGCCGCCCCACACCGTACCTCGAAACCGTACACCTTCGGGAATGTGATTGGTTGCTTCTCGATATGGCTTCGACCCCGTAAATGGTAGAGGGGCGGGGGAGGGAGAATCTGTGCAACCAGTAACATTTCATCTCCCCTCCCATGGATGATTATTAACGCACGTTCACGCAAGATAGCACCGGCGACCGGTTCGCTCAGTCTGAGCATCGGACTGCCGTTGTAATTACCCCTGCAAATAGTTCGGATGAGGACGATAAAACCGTCGGCACCGTCTAACGACCCTTGTTCATTAGGGAATTTAAGATCTACGACGGCGACGGTCGACGAAAACGTCACCTCAAAATATAACTTGGCTCTATCATAAGTCGCTCGCGATAATTCAGTCTCGTTCACGTCCTACGATGTGGGCGAAGTATCCTAAAAATAAATTGGTACGAGCGGTTTCAGAGTGAAATAGAGAATGAAAGATTCTCTGTTGCAAGCTAACGTTGTCGTCAAAACCTCCAATTTGGTGATTCACGTCGTCGTTATGTTGAGGACCCCTAAAGGCTGGTTTTCACTAGCGAAGGAGTCGGGAGTCGTAAAAGCGATTATGACTTAGTGAAAATCAAAGATCGGAGTCGTAAGCGGAGTCATAAGCTCGACGGAATCGGAGTCGGAAGAATCACAACGTTCCCATTTTCTTCCGACTCCGCTCATGACTCCGACACTTATGATACAGTGAAAACTAGATTGTCGGAGTCGGAAGCAGAAGTGGAAGAACCAACCAATCACAATGCTTGGAATCGATCATCGTGATTGGTTGATTCTTTCGCTTCTGCTTCCGACTCGGCCGATGCAGTTTTCACTGGATCATAAGCGACCGAGTCATAAGCTGAATCTGTGTTCTTCTTCCGACTCCGAAAGTTTGATTTTCACTAGATCGTATCGCTCTGCTCTTCTGATTACGACTCCGACTCCGTCGCTCGTGAAAACCAGCCTTAAGATACTTGCTAAAATCCGTGCTGCACACGTGCACGATTATTTTTATCTTTATCTTTTACCCAATGATATTACTGTTTTGTGGCGATGTCGTAGTCGTAGCCGTAGCCGTAAATTCCCTATTAACTATGTGACACGTTTAAGATCTTACACCAGCAAGGAGTTGGGCACGGACTTCTGGTCTGGCCTTCCCTTCAGCCATATGGTCTGAATAGATCGACGAAATCACAAAAGACCGTAGTCAAAGTGCTGAAACTAGTGAATCATATCACGTAAATAAAATCAAAAGAATTAACAGCTTTTCGCACCTGGGTTTGTATAGACAAGTCGTCAGTCTCTTCGTTCGAACCTTCTTGTTCTAAGGAAATGATCGACAAAAAAAAAAAAAGGTCAGGTGACATTCCCCAATCAAATGGGAAATGAAATTTTATTTGATGACTTACCTGGATGTAAATCTTCATTCGTGGGTCCAAGTACAAAATGGCGGTGTACGCCCTAAAGGATGCTCTTTCAGGCATGATCCTGGAAAATAATAATAGAGGTATCAGAAGAATAGTTCCATACTAACATTTTTCAAGCGGCTAATCGAGAATTTATTTGCTGCGTAAAAAGAAACAAACAGAATACAGCTATTTTGAGAAACGTTGTCGGAAAAAGTGCACGCGACAATCCTGACAGGTATTGTGGGTGATTTTAAGTGCACTGTTTTTCAAAGAAATTTAAAAGAATCGTACGGGAGGCCACTGATATATGTTTGCGAGTGCTGAAGGAAAGTAACAAAAGTAGGTTCGACAGCTACAGTCGTTAGCAACAGTGTATTGATCATATCCCACATTACCTTTCGGGATTGTCGCGTGCACTTTATTCTTGACAAACTTTCTCGAAATAGCTGTATATTCCAAGGGCCTACACGTCGTAAAGACCCGAGTCTCTAAGTGCTACATATTCCCATGTAATTCATCCGAGAGTTAACCCAAGAAATGGAAACGGGCCTACACAAGGACAGACAAAACCATGAATCAGGGGGGATATCCGGGATAGATCACTGCTGCCGTATCGACTGAGTTACAAAGGTCAAACGGGTAGGTTGTGAGAATTCAAAGAAGTATAATCAATGAAGGGGCAGGTTTTGTTCTGAAACGTTGCCAGTGTAGCACTAATTAATTTGTTCGAAGAATCAAAGTGAAGGATTCGGCTTTCCCTATTGTTTTTCTTAGGGAGGGGGAGGGGGGTCGCGACTTTCCTGAGCATGCGTAAGATTTCTTTGCCTGCGGGTCGAGAGATTTTTTAGAGGGGGCACCCCAAGTAGGATTCGAGCTCAGTATCGCCTCATTCAGACTACGTGACCGCCTATAGGGAACATACTTATTAAAGAATTGCGTGCGTGACCGGAACCGAGTTTTTCTGTTTTCGTTGCACGCAATGAAATATCCTAGGTAACACATCTCACCGGGCTAATTACATAATTTTACAATTCACCCGGTGTTGTTGAGAAAAAGTATTAAATATTTCTTTAATACCATCGTAGAAACTAGTAAAGCGTCTGTTTACTGGTTTGATTGGAATAAATGCCGTTTAACAACAGTTTTAAATGTGAACAACTATAACCCTATCATTGGGTCAAGCAAGGAATGTGGACTTTGGAATTGAACTGGATATGAAAAACAGGTATGAGATAACAACGGCGGGCTGAGCATAAATCAGAGTAAACAGCAAAACAATCATAATACGTATTGACCAATACATTGTAAGAAAAAAGAACACTGATGAACTTTAAAGAAATCGACTAAAAGTTCTTTGAACAAAGTGTTGATTACCAGTCGCCTCTTCCTGTAAGAGACTTCATCATGTAAACCGCTTTGCATTCTCGTGTAATCCATCGGTGACCGTGATCTAATCCCATAGTGGGTTTCATTGCCACCATGGCTCTGTCTTTGTGTGGGCCCATTTTCATCACCAGTCGGGTTAATGCTCAGTGGCCGGTTTCTCGAAGCCTGATTAGTGCTAAACGTTGGTTAAGAAGAGTTATCAAAACCTATGGGTTTTCCAGGGTATATAACGCTGGTTAGCGCTAACCATGCTTCGAGTAACCCGGGCCAGATTGAATTACATTGGGACATAAAGGGCTTCAAGTCACACTCTGGTGAGACTTCTGATGAACCACGGTTAACGTTTGAATGACAACCGACGACCGGTAGCTCAGTTGGTTGAGCCTCGGACTTTCGTTCAGGAGATTGCGGGCTCAAAAAGGTCGGCGTCTTAAAAATAACTGAGGAGAAAGTGCTTCCTTTATAATTTCATCTGAAATCTGACTCTCAGGTCTTCTCGCATAAGGACGATAAACCGTAGACTCTGTCTTATAACCCTCCCTTAGTGTTAAGCAACACCGTGGGATGTAAAAGAACTGTTTGCAAAGAGTAGGTGGGGGACCACCGGCCATGATGGTCTATCTCTCAGATAATTGTAAACCGCTATGAGGCTGTATGTGATATATGTGCGCTCTATAAACCCATTACAATTAAGCCTCCATTCTACCTACATGTCGTAGTCTGCCACGTTCTCTCCAGGGTACGGATCTGCCATTTTGATATCGTATGGATCACTGACAACCTGCGTATTTTAAAATACAGAAGCCATCAGGACGTGTTTAAAGCGCCAAACTGAATCAAAGAATGTCATTGCTTAAACCCACATCAAGCTCTGGCTCTCCGTTGTCCAAGAGCTTCAAGTTATAGACGATGACAAGAGTTCCTGAAACAGAAAAAGAATGACAGCACCTTTTAGTGTTTAGTCTTTCTTGAATAAAAAACGGAAACTTCGTACATGCAAACTTTATTTTAGTTCCGTTGAGGAAGAAGCCGAATGGGCTATTGACCCGTGGCCCTTGAGGGCGAAGGGTCTAATTGTTTTAGTATCACCCAACTAGTCGGACAGAAAAGGCAATAATAAAGTCAGCAAATGCAAGTAAAGAAATATTCATTTGGGAATAAAACGAAAGAAAGCGTCACGCTTTTCGCTACTCGAGAACTACTAATAAATAGTCCTCAAGTAGCGTAGCCAATCAAAATGCAGGATTTGCATTAGTCCACTAGTTGGGTGATACTAATGGCTAATATCACCGAGCAGATGACACACAAAGAACTACCACAATTGTTAAGAATCCCAAATGGCCGGCAAACCAGTTGGCTTTTTACAAGTGCCATCAAGAAGTTGAATGGGGGCCAACCATGGTCAAATTCAATTAATGGTCAGAACGGCTCTTGATACCCGGACCTCAAAGCAAACGCTCTAACCACCGAACCGTACTGCCTGCACTAAGCAAAGAACCTTACGTCACTAAAATATTTTACCTTTTGGTCCAATTTTGTCAAATTGTTCGAACAGTTGTGATTCCGTGCTAAATGGCGAATACTTGAGAATGAGGTTTACTTCGACTTGGTGCTAGACGAGAGACAAGGAACAGCAACGTTACCTTCGCTTAAATAGCTCACGTTGAAGAGAAGAAAACCCAGTGCAAATGTGACTCAGAACAAAAACGCTTACTTTCTCCAGTTCACGCTTTGTTTTTGCAATTGACTTTTTAGAGGACAATTCCCAAGATGGCATCGGTACAACAACCTTTGAAGAAGGAAGAAAAAGACCATGATAACTTCAGTCTCAGTACAAATCAACACCAATGAAGAAATTTTCGAAGTTTTTCAGTTCAGACTTACTTCTTCTATTTTTTCACGTTCATGGAACGTCCTTGAAAGAAACAAACAGCTCATGGTGTTGCCCCTGTAAGGAGTAAAATAGTAGACTATACAATAACAGCACTGAAGGTGGTGGTAGTGCTAGTGGTAGTGGTAGTAGTAGTAGTTGTCATAAGACTTTATTGAAACACGGAAAATCATCAGTTAAGTTTTACAAGTTAAAAACTAAAACTATTTACAACTGCTCTACACGACTGCCGTGTGGGAATCCGATATGCTTGGATACCTTCTTCAGAGTTCGCTTAAATTGATCAACAGATCCCACATTTTTTAAGCTACTGAGAACGTTATTCCATGTGTCCACGCTATAGGAGAAGCTTCGCTTTAAATAATTAGTTCTCGGTTTTGCCAAAGCCAGTTCAGAGTTTCTCAAGTTGTACTTAGAGTAATCCTGAGTGAAAAGACGTTGAAGGTAATCCGGGGCATGTCCCTTCATTGAGGCTTCACGTTTCTTTCGTCGAATTGATCGATAGCCTCTTCCAGGCGAGAGTGGTTGGGAGGTGGTTCGAGTTCGTATCAAAAGGCAATTTTGTAATTATTCTTGCTGCACGATTCTGCAATTCTTGGAGCTTATCATTGAGGTAGCCTCTCAAACAGTCCTAAAGCGAGCTGCAATAATCGAAATATGGCGGCATCTATGGTAACACCCAAGGATTTGGTATGTTCAACTTTCCTGATGATTTGATCGTCAATTCTTATTTCAAAGCCTTCATTTTGGACAGAGAATCTCTGCCTTGATCCGATCAACATTACCTCAGGTTTGGCAACATTTAAACTAAGCAGCTTAGGTTACTAAGTTCAAGGATCAAGGCAGGTGCTTTGGAAATCGGAAAGCAAACAAACCAGATAGCAAAACTTTCGATTATCGAAAACTGTACTTACTTTTTCGTAAACAAAATCATATCTTTTCCTATCCTCATTGTCCCACTGAAATGCAAAACAACAGGCCAAGTTAGTTTTTTTTTGTACTGAGCCAGGTTACTCACAGGCCAACACGACATAAAACGAAAGCTGGAAGATGGCAAGTTTACTTTTCATTAGTAGTTTTCACGTGACGAGGGTACTATATTCCGCAATTTCCCAATGATGCGATAAACAGAGAAGAGACGAATAAGCTTGTAACAATGCGCTCTATTGCGGGGCAGCACAAGTTACTGCCATCGCTATAGCAGAGAACCAATGAAGTCGCTAGTTCCAGTGTAAGAAGTCATTCCATGCGTTATTACGCAAGATAAAATCTTTGTTTTTGGTGAGATTCACAAGATATGAAGGTGATGGTACTTACGATTTCAGCCCATTGCCATACTGTCCAATCAGTCTCGAGTCAACCGTACGTTTAACTGATCTTCCAAACTGTACTACATTTGCAACTTCCGCTGCAAAAAGATCCATGGAAATCCAATTGTTAAATCAGGAATAAATTAAAATAATCTCGTACCTATTTGTGAAAACCAGGCAGCGGCCAAATTGTCCATACACTCAGTTCACGCAGCAGCGTAAGAAAAATCTGAAGCAATATTTTTCAACGGGTGACTAGGGGATACTCGAGAAAAATCCGAGGACTTTCGATTAATTTGTTCTTCGTTTTCTAGGCGGACTAAACTTCACGACTACGAGCACTCAAGCTACGTCTTGAAAACTTAGTTTCACATCTCAGTATTTGGGCACCGTAAACATTTACAATCGCAATAAAATAAATATTATACGCACGAATAAACCTAAAGCTAGCCACAGCGTGCGCAACCGCTATTTGGCTTGTTGAATACCGTGACGGCTAAAGCAGCATAAAATGACGCTTCCTTAAAAGACGAATGTACCTAATGCGTTTCTTCATGAACCGCGTTTTACGAAACCACTTACATGGATCCATACCATCTCCATCATCGCGGAAACATAACAAAAACTTCCCCCTGCAGGACTCGGACGGTTCTGTGAAGGAAAAAAAAATCAAATGCATTGCTAACAGTATTTAAGCTTGTCCTCCAAGATTTTTTCAATGGTGCTGGACTAAGAGATTTTTAAAATTAGCAAGTGCACTTAAAGTTAACAATTCCAATTATATTATGGAAACGTGTAGTCTTACTCGTATTAAATTTGTCCTTCGGGCTGGTGGCTCCCTTTTAAAATCAGAAACAGGCTATCTGAGTTAGTTAGACCGCTGTCGACTTGTGAAGAATGAAGTAAGGTTTATATGAATTGAGACTTATCACGAGATTAGTCAAAGACGAAAAATGAACTATCAACTCGAGACGAATTGTTAAAGTTGACAGTATTACAGAATTAACATGAAAGTTAGTTTGACGTTTGTTTAGGGCTTCCGTTCTTAGTTACGGAGGCCGTCTCGTGAAAAGATGTAGTAATATCGTATTATCATGAGAGTCACGTGTGTTGTTGCTGTCTGTAATTAGTTTGGGAAACAATAAATGACAAAATAATTGGAAATTCCTCCAACACATTGGACGTGTTTACAAGTTTTAAACTGATAAAAATCCTTCCCATATCTCGCCAAGACAACGTGCCTTGGCGAGATATGGGAAGGATTCCTTTCAATTTAAGACCTATCGCAATAATGGACAGAGAGGTTGTAAAGAAGCTAAAATGATCTTCTATACTACTGTCGAACCACTATTAAGCGGTCACCTATCAATTTCCCGAAATTTGCTTCCCATGTTTACTGTAAATTTGACCTCTATTAAACGGTCACCTCTATTAAGCGGACGCGGTCGCAAATTTCCCTTTCGTAAACGGTCGTTGCCATTTGAAACGGTCGATGCCATTTATGACGGTCGACTACACACTTCACTTCAAAGAAAATTAAAAGAAACAAACTAAGACAAAATATTTACAAAAATTAAGACAAAAAAGGAAAACTAGAGGAAAAAAAGAGTCCGAAAATTTCAAGACTCGAACTCGGGTTCTTAGCCCTCACCCTAAACAGAACCCTAACCCGAACCCTAACTCCTATGACCAGCGAGACACAACTCCCAGTAACCGAAACCTTTTGAGTTCTTAGACCTAATGAGTGTAATTCAGAGCTAAAAAATGGCATCGACCGTTTTAAATGGCAACGACCGTTCTGAGAAATGGCAACTACCGTTTACGAAAGAGAAAAAAACGACGGGGTCACCGTTTGTATTTCACAAATGACTAGTTTTATTGTGAATCACCTCTATTTAACGATCACCTTGTTACAAGACAACATCAATAAGAGGCATATTTTTGGACAGGAAGATGAGCGAAGCGTGTCCAGTTTCTTTCGCAGCTCATCAAACGCAACCTACGCATTGCCTGTGTAAAAATACAAGTCTGCGTGGGTGGGTCAACCGGCGCACACGTCGAATTCCTCTTTTATCAGTTTCCTTTGCAGCCAGACACAACAAAAACTGTAACCTTCAAACTGATACTCGCTTGGAAATACTGTTATCATTTATTGCGTTAATGTTGTTGCCAACAATAAAATGTAAATTAGTTGATCAGTATTTAACGACAGAAGTGTATAGGCCTTGAACTTCTGGTAGGAAACAGATATGAAAGGTTTGAGATTTTGCTACGGCTTTTCGGGACCTTCGAGAAACGGGCCCCTGATCAATTTCTGCCACAGTACGGGTTTGATTTTAGGAAACCTCTATTAAGCGGTCACCTGGCTATTTCCGGAGGGTGACTGCTTAATAGAGGTTTGACTGTAGTAAGGTTGCCAGACTGAAGGAAAGTAATATCTCCCAATGGTGGAAGGAAGTTAAAAAGACTGGCAGTCTACCCACACATCTAATGAGTGGTGGCATCAATTACCTGATAACACCAACATCACATCTGTTGATATGTTAGCTGATAAGTTCAACAATTTCCGGTTTGGTCTAACATGTCACTTTGAGCCCTTATTTATGGATAGCCATGAAGTTACACCCGTCCCTGAGGATCTTCTAGTTTCACCTTCCAAGGTGTTCATTACCTTAAGCCAAATTAAAATGAATAAGTCTCCTGGCCCTTGAGCTGGCGCCTATAGTTATAGTTATGTGATTATAATATCGTATGTAATGAAAGTGTGTGTACGTTGTTGAAATATTATTTACTAGGTGTTATTTATATTATTCATACATAAGAAATTGCTGTAATATCATTTTTATATTGTGTATGTAATTTTCTGACCCGCACTGTAATTCAGCTCTGCTGCAAAAGTGTTGATTAACCATATCTTATATCGAAAGTACCTTTTGTCTGTCGACGGAACGGAATTGGAACGTTTTAAACTAGGTTCGCCTCTGATTGGTCGGATTTAAATCTAACCAGGAGACAGAGGATTGAAGGAATACGTTTGGAAGGACGGTCTGAGCAATACTTTTTAAATGGCGTAAATGAGGTGTTTCGTCAAGAAAGGTAACAGTGAATGTTGTGATGCTGAACTGGAGTCTGTCTCCGGTGTTCGTCCTGGCAAAGTAACTGGAGCCATCCCAAGGCATCACTCAAATTCAAAATGCTCTTTACACATATAGCATTACCATATGACATTACCAGCGATATTAGGAGACTTTGGCTTTGTGTAACAAAAGAAATGTCAAGGGACAACTTCCATTGAAAAATAGGCACGCTTTGCGTACATGTGAGTAGTGATTCGAAGATAGTGGTGCTAATTGGTTTTGTTGTGTTTAACATTGCACTATATTACCTAGCTGGATTTTTAGAGGGGATTCAAATTGTGTGGATTATTTGCAGGTCTTGGACAGAACTTGAGATTGCCTTTGCTGTTGAAAGCAGGTAATATTTTATCTACTTGCTTCCAACAGGATATAGAATGTATCACTGTAAAGCTGCTGTCGACTATTTGTAGAGCACTGTAGTTGTCACGTACGAGTATTTTAGTAGCAAACAAGACAAGAGAGGCAGTGTTAAAACGAAAGGAAAAAGTAGGCAGTGCACGTGGATACCATATGGGAATAACCTGGAGATGTTTCGATAGTTTACTTATCTGTTGGAAAAAAAAGAAAGTGTCCATTCTTACGAGGGCAGGAATTAAGCGGACTACCTATAACAATTTTCAATGGTTATGACTGCTGATTAAAGCTTAGGAAAACCTACTCAAACCGAAATGTTGATCATCGTTTGTGCAAAGTCACAAACAGACACTTGTGAACGAGTTATCTTTTATGATATGTTGTGCGAGCTCAAGCCCTTTATTTCTGTTAAGCCATGTCTTGCGCGGTTAGTTACGTAAGAAGTTAAGATGGGTGACCATCTAAAATTACGCCATGTTGTTGTTCATGAAGTTTAGCTCTGTCGAGTACGGTTAATTCTTGGACGGGTGACCACGTTGGTAGGATACATCGAACTGATGCATATCTATTGGGAAAGTGGCCTTTTCCTTCAAACGCAATGGTTTACAACAAGCAAATTTCCAACGAATTAGTACTTCCTTTTGGAGACATCTATGTAGTAGTTCAAAATTTTTGTCTTCAACCAGTTCAATTTTGATTTTCCTTTGTTTAAGATTATAAAAATGAATAATAAACAAAGAACAATCTAAATTGAACTGGTTTGAAATTTTTAAAACGAAGACTTTCAACCACAACATACCCTTCCAAAATAAGGCGACGCCGACTTGGGAATTCGAAAGAGCCGCGAGTCGCTTCGCAAAATAATGAAAGTCCAATCGGTAAGAATGTCGCCGATGTTAATATAAATTGTAAAAAGTTGCAATGAGCAACAAGACTACAACAAAGAACTTGTAAGTCGCAACATTTTGCAAGACACGCCCTTTTTTTTTTTTCCTTTTTCACTTTCTTTAAATTGTATTTTTACTCCAAAAGATAGATGGCAAAATGTGTCATACAATTTTGTAGTAATCGAAATGATATATCAATGACTGCGGCCTTGCGAATGTGTTACAAAGGATAACGTATACTTCTCCGACAAGAGATCGCATCTCACCATGTATTAGTGGAGGGTCGCGTTGCACTGATTGGTAGATTCGAATAGACTAAAATTCTTCGAATTCCTTTGGTCTGGTTTTCTTGCACCGATCATGTTGAAAAAAGCCTCATTATGGATTTCAGGATCGCTTTTCTCAGTGAATTTTCGAAAGACGAAGCTCAAATTCGGCGAAGGAATGGGGACATCCTTAATCGACCGAATGCTGGTGTTTTTAAGGTGAGAATTTCATTGGTTTGGCGTCAGTTACAGCTTGAGCAAACCGAGGTCACCGGCCGGCGGCTCGGCGTTGCCTGCCTTGTCAATTTTCCTGACTCTCTAACTGGAGACAAGATCTTGCAAAATGACGCCTAAAACAGCTCGGAACGACCAAAAAAACATAACACACGACTCAGCTGCCCATTTGTTTGATATTTCACTGAATTATTTCCTTTCAAACTTTATTGCCGAGCAAATCGAAACCGCCGTATCTACACATCGATAACAACACAACCAACAGAGGGTGGTCCGCCTGTGGTTGCAGCTTTTTTTTATGCGTCTGGGGGTGAAAACACAGCTTTGGACCGTTTACGAAAGGGAAATCAACGTCAGTCGCAACACTGGATTTTTTATGCGGTCTAACGATGTTAGTGAACAATGGCCTTAAATGCCTGCATGAAGCCGCTAAAATAAATGGGCTTGCAAACGCATTCTTTGTTGGCAAATACAATGCCATCCCAAAGTCAAACACGACAACCACATTCTGATGAAAGAATACGTCACGGAAATGTTTCACGTTGCTTTCCCTCCACATGACATCATAACAAACTTTGAGAAACTCATTAAAAGACATTTCAAAGCGCACCTTAGTACCCCTGGAGAAATATACAAAATATACTACCAGAAGTTGCAACAGGCGATCGGACAAGCAATAACTTTTATGCTCTCTTTCCAGCACTCTTGAGCCAAAGTCTTAAATGATTTGGGACCTACTGCATTATTATTTCGCAAGGCATGCATACTACAGCACAGGGAACCCAGAAACATGAACAAGGCAAGGTAGAACAGTACATTTCCGATAAATTTTTATGGAGAAGCTAATCTGAAACAAAACAAGTTTGATAAACCAATGAAAGCAATTACTTGAGTACGATTGAAAAATGGCCTAAAGCACAACAAAGGACTACCATCCTGTTACCCTGTGACTGACCAAGTCATCAATCACGGCCCCACAGAACGATTCTCCCTTTCTGGGCAGGGGCAGAGTACAGTAAATGCAATCATAGCTGACTATGTTTTGTGTGATTCACACTTGTAAACTACAACAGCTTCATGGCAAATGGGGACAATCAAACTGACCATGTCTCAACTTAATAATAATTTATACTACAAACACGGTATTGACACAATTTTGAGAATGGCTATTGTTATGGTATCTCAAACTCACCAATGTGCAACATGCCATATTCTAGAGTACCCTCAGGACTTAGTGAGCCTGAAGTAGGAGTCACTGTCACTGACAACTATTTACAAGACAATAAACAAGACATGAAGGGGGGGTAGTTTCTAAAGAAACTATGGTGCTGCGTCGGTGGGGAAGTAGTGTACAAAAATTTGGTTTTATCAACGGAGGTGATAATGTAAATTGACCACAGTACAGAGATGCTTAAAGCTGACGTCAGAGCGAATCGAGGACCTTTCACTCTTAACACTACAAGGCTGTTGCCTAACAGGAGCCCGGTAGCCTGGGGCTCCTAAAGAATAGCTCTGGGCGCCTTAATTTTTCACAGCAACACCTTTCACTTCATATGTTGGGCTCCTAAGTTCTCAGCTTTTAGCTCTGAGAGCCCCTTTAAAATTTCCTTAGGCAGCAGCCTTGCACTAGCAAAATATCGGGATCTAAGCGATCTGTTAAGATCACGGATCGTTTCACATGTATTTCTGCTAATGTTATTTATTGCATAACCTGTACGTTGTGCAATAAATTATACATCGGCGAGAAAGGTAGACGACTAGGTGACCGATTCCGCGAACACCTTCGCGATGTTGACAAGAATAACAAGGATGCATCTAAGCCAGTCGCTCGTCATTTTAATCTGCCTAACCACTCCAAAAAACAAATGGCTGTCTGCGGCCTTTCCCTACATCAAGGTACGACGGAAAGCCGCAAGAATCTGGAACAAAAATTCATCTTCCAAATCGGCACCCTTAATCTCCAAGTTGCCATGTTACCACCGATAGCGTAGCTCCTACTCCACTAAAAAACCACACACAACCACAACTCCTCGATTCGCTCTGACGAAGGGCTAACGCTCGAAACGTCAGCTTTTAGAATCTCCGAACAGTGGTCAATTTACATCATCAACACTGTTGATAAAACCAAAATTTAATAAACAAGACAGGCTTACAGAAATGTCATTAAGAGGGAAGGCAAACCAGAATACTCTATCTAGTGGCCATATCTAGAGGGTGCAATAAAATACACTGCCTTCTTCTTATACAGGGTCTATCAAAGATGGAAAAGGTAATTGTGGAAGGAAGAGGTGGCTAAGGAGGAGGAGGAGGCTAAAATCACCTTGAAGCAGAAGAAATCAATTGCTGGTTTTTCAATGAGAGCACAAACCCGGAAAAAGCACTTTGGAACAGTAGAGAACCAACAAACTCATCCCACAGATAGCCTTCAAGCCCAATAATACATTTTAGGCATCATTGGTGGATTGCGAGTACTCACTGCAGTGCATAACCCCTTTCCTTATACAGAGGATATCTAAAGGCTGGCCTCAAAATGAAAATGAGGTGAGTACTATAGAGTAGGGGGGCACCCAGAAACAAGTAAAGAGACCCACCAAAACAGTGAGAATAACACTATTGCAGCACTGAAAGAGTGGT
Organism: Montipora foliosa; assembly: GCF_036669935.1. Classification (NCBI taxonomy): domain Eukaryota; kingdom Metazoa; phylum Cnidaria; class Anthozoa; order Scleractinia; family Acroporidae; genus Montipora; species Montipora foliosa. The sequence continues at coordinate 8,554,442 of NC_090879.1, forward strand.
GCTCATAAGCAACACAGAGTTAACCATGCCATTGAAAAAAATTAGGCCCATTGCCCACAAGGAAAGTGCTCATGATAAAGTGTAATTCTGTATAAGACCATAAAGATTGAAATTTATTATTGCGAGTGCTAACTGCAGTGCAAAACCCCGTCCTTATACAGAGGATATTTAAAGGCTGGCCTCAAAATGAAAATGAGGTGAGTACTATAGAGTAGGGGGGCACCCAGAAACAAGAAAAGAGACCCACCAAAACAGTGAGAATAACACTATTGCAGCACTGAAAGAGTGCTCATGAGCAACACAGAGTTGACCATGCCATTGAAGAAAATTAGGCCAATTGCCCACAAGGAAAGTGCTCATGATAAAGTGTAATTCTGTGTAAGACCATAAAGATTGAAATTTGGCGAGGTCAAGGTGAATCCACTCTATTCTCCTTATGGCTTATGTCAAAGATGCAAAGAAAATGCATTCAGATTGGCAGATTTATGTGTTAAGATAAAAAAGAAATGAATGGAAAGGTTAAGACAAACAAAATGAATTTTCTCTTTAAGGCAACATTGTAGTTCAGTTGAAGTATTGGTCTCTAGCATGCCTACTAGACAGTGCCATTAATACAACTTTCATTCCCACTTACATTTCCACTCTTTACTGAATTACTCGTATAATTAAATGCATTAATATAAGATTGGCCCAAAATGTTTCTATGCCTTCGTGTACTCTAAGAGTCGAAATGTTTAAAACACTACTGGGTATGCCTTGAAATACAGCTGCTTCAAAATTCACACCAATAACCTTTAGTTTTTGTCTACAAACCTGTATAGATGTCAATCTTCTGCGATGACGCATCTCTGGGAGCAGAAAAACAGAATCAAATGTATCAAACCCTGATTGACATGCGCTAATAATAACATAGAGGGCAAAATTACTGAATGCTGATTGGTTAATGAGGAGGGCATTTCTTTCTTAATTTTGCTTGTGAAGAGAGCAAAATTACTAGCTCACGATTGGTCGAGTGCCAAAAATACTCCCTCCTGATTGGCTGAACGCACCGCTTCCACGTTCAGTTGGTTTCTTCATTTTGAGCAAAACAACTTCGTATTCTTCGAACTGTGTCTTTCAACATACAGGGGGCGTAGCCAGGATTTTTCAAAGCGGGTGTCACAGTGTCAAACAGAGGGTACTCACCAGATTGTGGTACTCCGGAAGGTGAATTTTTGAGTGATAAGAAGAAGAGAAAAAGATTTTTCTCATGAAAGGCTTAAGACGTGGATCGACTTGCATGGCACCCGGCGTAGTGGGATCGTGAGGTTGAAAAACAATGACTATTCAACGCACCAACGCGTTTTTACCAAGGCATCTTGCAGCTCACCAAAAATGGTTACAGGACATTTTGCCTTCATTGTGAGGTACAAGTAGCTCAAACTTGGTTGAAGAAGTTCTTTCTATGGACAAGCCGTTTGTTTTTTACGGATGCGTGTTTTTAAGTGGTTTGTTATTTTCAAGTGGTAGAAACCTCAAAAGCACAGGTGAATTAAATAAATTAAATAAATTAAAGCCTAACATTTGGTTAAATCGTTGTTGCTTTTGTTCAGGAATGAAATTAGAATTTTTCTCTGAGGGGATATAAATAGCAATCCTCAGTACTCGTTTGGGACGTAAAGAAGTAGTTGACTTGTTTGCGAGCGAACGAGTGTTTTCACTCCACTTGGCTGATTGTTTTTCGAAGTGCATCATCAACAATGTTAAGAAAATTTTGCCCCCTGTGCTATTAACAAGTAATCGCCATGGGTCCTCGTAAAATTAAGGTCTAATATCACTTGTGTTTTCAGAAGTTGCTCAAATTGGCAATTTCAGCAACTTCTGAAAACACAAGTGATATTAATCCCTAAATTTACTCGGCCCCATGCGATTACCTATACAAAGTATACGGAGATAACATTGGTTTAAACAATGATTATTTGTATGGTCTTCTTGTATGCCCACTAATTACATTATTTCATTCACGAAGGTCTGTCTTTTGTATTATCATTACGATGCAAAGTCCATGCGATTATGATCACCAAATGGACAAGAGAAGCAGACAAAAAAACGAGGGATGAAATAAGGATAACCATTTTAATGTTAAAACAAACTTCAGGAAAGGTAATAAGCCAAAACTTGCAATTTACGCTCGTTGTGGGGTGACGCAGTACGATTAGCGCAGGGTAAGCTACTTTCTTTAGGCACATTTGAAACTTAAACATGTTGTTGTTGTTGTTGTTGTTGTTGTTCGTATATTTTCTAGGGACTTGCAGGGACCAGCATGAAAGGACAAGGGATTCGTCAACACATTTGTTAAGAGGGGATTATTTTTCAAATGCCGCTTGGCGGCTAATTTTCTTACCGTGCATTATCCACCAGCTCTGCGAGGGCTCCAAATAAAAATTCATGTGTTGTGCTAGTAAGTAATCATGTGAGTGATTAATAAAAATACGTCAGACTGTAATAGGGCATTAATTTAAGTACGGTGGTTACGACTTTTAGCCCCGAGGGAATAAGGCGATTTGAATTTACATCTGTATGGGAAAGTAGGGCCCGCTAGACCGTGGAAAGTCAAGCATGGCGAATTTCAAATTAATGCCGAAGCATTCGTTCAATAAATAGAATAGCTCTTGAAGAATATACCGTCCACTGCATCTTGGAAAGTACAGGAACCTTCCTGTAACTTGGAAGATTTTCGAGTATAGATAAGCTAGTCCCATTCATACGTTCGTTTGCCCTTACGCGTGTTTTAACGAAACATGTGCTTTCAAGGCGCCCACGCCACCACATTCCAAATACTCTCACACAACTCGCCTTCATCAGGGAATTTAAAGGATTATTAATCAACAGCATTTCAACGATAACTTCGTGACAAACACTAAATTAACTTACCTATTCGTGTGCAAATATTCGTAAGTTAGCTGTGCTCTACGAAGAGTGGAATAACTTGATGCGCTTGACATTTCTTCGCTTGTGCTAAGGAGCTCTCGTCAGCAAAAACTGAGTAACTGTCTTATTTCGCTCCCACAATGGGTCCCATGCAAAGATTCTTTACCTCGCTAAAATTAAAAACAATTTCGTCCTTTATAACTAAGTCTACGCTTACTAACTGTGGCCCAGATTCGCTCTTATTCCACACGAGTTGGTTAGCAACGCAAAGTAAAGTGCTCATCGAACATCACAAACTATTTTCATCGTGACTCGAAGTCTCGTTCAATCCAAGTGTTGTCGGCATACAATTGGCTATTACTCATTGACTTGACAGCGCTATTGTCTTTTTCGATCTCTTATTGGCTTCTTCAGGAGTGACGCAATTGTCACTTCCCGCCGCACCCCATGTCATGAATAAAGCTTTGTCATGAATATGTTGGCTTCTATGACCGCCATAATCGGTGCTTCATCAGGTTACATTTTACCCTTTCTTACCTGATCAGTTTCATCTAACTGCCAGAAAAGGAGTCGAGATGATGGCCATAGAGAAATTTAAGCGAATGAGGCATTTTGGTACCCCAAATAGTGGGTAATGTATGAATTCATTCCGTTAAAATGAAACGGTTTTGCAAGCTTCTTGTTTCGATCTTGTTTGTGAATTCTGCTGGTTTGCTTTATAGGGACGGAAGTTTAAGTTTTCATCAAATTTGTACTTCATGACATTTGTCTTTTGCTGCCATTCAACTGGGCGAGCTTCTCGGTGATATATAAGAAATGGCTCCGCTTTTTGAACCGAAAGCGTTGATGCGTGTTTCCAAAATAATTTTGTTGTGTTTTTCATTAGCACTGAAGAATGGAACGCGTATATTTTCCTTAACTTCGCCTTGCCTTCGTTTGTTTTTGTAGCCTTGACGACTTGTCGATAACTAAGTGATAATAGCTGTTTTTACATAATCAACAGCAATAGATTTTGTCTTCCGCAGTCGCCATATTAATTAAGGGAAGAACTAGAAATTCCTAAAATACTAAATATTTATATGTTTGAAACCGATGAAGCAAAATTAAAGTAATTCTTGACTATTGTGGAAATGTACGAAGAATAATGATTAATCGTGTTATCTATCCGCTCCAAAGTCTACAGGTTTTTTTTAGTGTGTAGCAACTCGTCTAATTTTAATGTTCTTTGTCACGGTTCACGAACACAAGAGTTTTATGTTGTTATTTAGTTCTGCACTGGTGCACTTTTCCCATGTCGACCGTAAGAGAACTTTCATGTGTACAAAGTATTTAAGCAAGGGTAGCTGCTTTTCTGTCTTTTATTTAAAACACATGTCACCGAAGGTAAGCTTCTGCTTTCTTCTCGATCAGCTGTATGTTCCTCACCTGATCAGAAAGAATCGCATTCGCGTTTCTGCATGTCAAGTTTTGCCTGATGTGCTTTCTTTGTCTAAAACAGGACCCGGGCAGTTACATTTCGTGAAGGAATGTTCTTAGGGAGGAGTGAAAAAATTTGAATCATCGCCTGCTGTTTATCACGTGAATGGTCACGCTGAAAAAAAGTGTGTCGTCCACAGACATAACATTTGGCTCGTCAGCGAATGTCGTTTCAATTCTGTGAATCATCATTCAATTATGTTGTCAATAAATACGTGCTACAACACTCCTTCCTTTTGGTTTGCCTTCATCAGACGGCTTCACCAGAAGTATTTTCAAACTTTGTTGCCCCATGGTTTTCTGGGTTTAGCAAATCACAGATGCCTTCATCAAGTAACAGGATCCCACCAAGAACACAAAAGACTTGTGTGACGTCTCTGTACGAAGATCAAGGTTTACTGTCAGCCGAAACTGCAAGCAATTTTCTCGCTCAAGTCGACGTCAGTTCTTGTTCGCATACAAGGAACTTGCGAGGACAAGCATGAAAAGACAAGGGATTCGTCAACTGCGGTTGATGCGGTTTGTTCATCGTCTTTAAGTTCTTACCGGAATTTGACGGACGACTAAAGATGTCAACTAATCCTAGTCAGGGCTGTTACGGCGGAAGTCTCTTAACTAAGAAACTCATCAATGTATGTTGCCTGTTTGATAAGAGTTTTCTGTTTCAACGCACTCGCTTCGGTTTTCACAACAGGGAGACCTGTTTGGACCACTAGGTCTTCGTCCAGTTATCTCGTATGGAAAGTGATCGGTGGGGACATGAGTGAAGCTGCTTTCGGATTCCTGCCCTGTCCTGTTTTGGTCGGGCATGAGGTCAAGAATTTTTGTTTCCAAACAACTCTTACCGTCAGCAAACTTTATCTTGCGGCTGCATTAGCCAATTTCCGATCTCGAATTTTGGAGCGCAGGCCAAATCGGAAATGTTTTACACGCCTTTCAACCTTCTTAACTGGCTTGAAACCACCAGCGTTGTTGTTTTTCACATATGAAGTTAGTCGACTTCCATTGAGAGGCTTTTAGAATGCAGTTGGGTCTCAAATTATGCGGCCTTCGTTACTACCATGAGTTTCCCAAAATTCACCCTGATAAACAGAAAAAGGGGAAGCAGAGTCGTCTACGGGTACTACTGAAATGCAAGATGTTGACTGTCTGCTTATATCTTAAAGTTATTTTAGTCGTCCGACCTCCTAAACAGTTAAATTGAACAGAAAATGTAAACAATTACCTGACCTTTGTAGGGAAGAGCGGCGAAATAAACACTGAAGGACAACTGCGGCAAATGAAAGAAGATCCCATGATACGCTGCATTAAGAATCTGTGTCAGCTGCGATTGACGTATTTCTTGGATGTGGTGTCAATCAACGTAATGAAGCTAAGAGACAGGTCATTGTGTTCGGTGGTTGTCCACCTGCGTTACTAAAGAGTTAGTTAACCTGGCTGAAGTTAAATTTCCTGGTGCACACAATCATCTCCGTAAGTCTTGAACGTATTCTTTTAATATGGAAGATGTGGCACTTTGTTGTGATATATCTTTGCCGCTCCCTGTGTATATCGTGTCAAATGAGACAGTCAGTTCTTATGGCTCGGTCGTTGACGTCTGAGCATTAATAACTCCGCTCTCGGCGTCATTTTTAGTCATTATGTCGCTTTTTGTTGGTGGCATCGTCGCATTTGCAAATAATTGGCAAACACGTCTCATTTTTACCCTTTGTTCCGCTATAATGGTTTTCAGTATTTCTCCATGTTGTTAGCCACGGTTTGTTTTCTAATTTGTCTTGACCACCTAACACGTTGATGTGCAATCCCAAAGCAGGTCCTCGAACTTGTGTTTTTCCAGATATGTTTTCTATAATATCGAAGTTTTAGCGATTTTAAGTATGACATCCGTCTTTGCAAGACTTAAAGAAAAGCCGTGTTTTGGCAATCATTTCTAAGTGAAAGGTGACTTTGTGCCATGCAATTGCTGCTTTCATTTTGTACACGTCAGCGCACATTACAATTAAAGTGCAATTAACAATTCGCGTACGGAAAACCTCTGAGAGAATTAATAATTTAACTGGTTTATCAAAGTAATGCATGCTGATCATCTTTTCAACGAAGTGTCATGACAGTTTTCTTGCGATCAAACGTTGTGAGATCCGAACATTTAAACTTATTGGAAAAACTATCGTTAGCTCTTTATTGGTGTTGTTGAAGTTCCTGTTTTACGGGTTTAAACATCTGTGGCGTTTACTGGGTTGATTTATTGCGTGACACCTGCAACAGCTCTGTTTGAATTTCTGCTAAGGGCAGCTGTGCTTCTCGTCTTTAATTTTCTGTTTTAATTCATCAATGTGCTGAAGTAGCTTTGCATGATTGGTCCGTGCAGTCCTCTCTCATTTTCCCCACTAAATGTGTCCGCTTTTGAATGACGGGACTTCTTTCTAAGTGGTTGCTTGATAGCCAACTGGCTCCTGTTTGTTAACAAAACCAGCCAGCGGCTTCGGAATGATGTCTTAGCGGGGATTGCGCGACATTCGCTCGTGTTGGCCCCATTTTTCTCTAGTTTTTAATTTATTGTACCTTAAAAATGGAAATCTTGAAGTTCTGGGTTTAGTCACAACCATACGCTGTATTGGCCAGTTATTGGTTGTCTCGTGTGGTCTACTATTGCACGAGTCTCGATCCTTTTCTCTTTCGTTCTCTCTCTCTCTTTATATATATATATATATATATATATATATATATATTATATGTAATAGACTACAAATGAAGAGATAACACAACTTTAGTTTACACCTATATTTTGCCCGCACAAGACGGCCTTCTTCAGGGTGATTAGAAACCGTTACACAAGAACGTTAACTACACGCTACTTAAGCTGCAAAATGTACGAGTGACTATAAAGCTTAACAAACTTGACTAATTAACACATAGCACGCACGCACGCATATGAAAAAGATGAAACTAAAGCGGCATAAATAATAAAAACCGACAATAATAACTGTAAGGGAACAAAAACCCAATAACGACAACAATAACAACAACAACAACAACAACAAAAACGTGTAAAAGAGCGTTCGCGTGCTATATTTATATGCTAACACCAGCTGAAACACCATTAGTAACTACCGTTTTCTGGCGACACGATTCTGGCTTTAGAAGAAGCCGCTGTCGTTGAGGCCGTCTGGTCTCAACGTTCGTAATCTGCATGCCCACTCTTCTTCTTTTGCAGCCAGTTTATCGTTAGTGTGAACCTTATCAATAACCTGGACATCCTGTAGTCCATGATGTCCAGGGCTTCAGAGTTGTTTTCTTGGAACAAGGTACGACGGCGTAAAGTCCCTATGAAGGATTCTCTGCCTTTTATCATGCCAATATTGACGGAAATAGTGAACTTGAACTTTTCTCTGCGGTCGACGATCTTCCCAACACGTTAAAAGGAATCTGAAATCATACTACTCTTGAAAGAAAAAGACTGAAACACAAAACTGTAACCACCTACGTCAATGGATTTGAGCACAGAGCCCTGAACCATGGACAGCCATGAAATGATTTCATACATTCTGTAGAATTCATCTGAACCGGCTGGTTACACATTTTGTAACAAGCTGATTACACATTTAGACTTGCAAATGAAGCTAACAAGCATTCAATGTGGAAATAGGAAGGAAGAAACTGACAGCATTTGTCGTCGTGGATTTAGCCAAAGCTTTTCACAGTATTGTTAGTCTCGCCATCTCCTAATGCTTCGTTCGAGCCTTGGGTGTCTCTGACGGCGCTGTTAAATGGTTTAAGAAATAATAGAAACTTCAGGTAAGAAAATCTTTCCTGAACCGAGTGTCCAATTAGTATACAGGAACTAAACAAGTCGGATCAAAAGGTCTCGCAGTTGCGCAGTTCAATTGAAGCTCTTTTTGGATATCGCTGCGACGAAAAGGCATCCCTCAGCTGCACCGCCTTCGAGAAGGGTTCGAAGCCAACATGTGGCAGTGGAATACGGCTCCGCGTTCTTTCCACATAGAAACGTTTGATACTCGGGTCGCATTCCACCGTTCTGTACCAAACCGGGATTTGGTTGCCTGATGCTGTGAAAATAGTTTGCTTCAGTCTTTATCCGGCTTGTCTTTCATATACTATATCCCGGAATAATTAACGTCCATAAAACAAAAAAAACAAAGCGAACTTAATAATACCTAATCAGAATAACAATGGTTCTTTTGTCTTCCGCCATTTTTGTTCCGGTATACGAAAGTCTACTCCTTTATCCCAACATATGGGAGCTTAAGAAACGACGACGACGACGGCAATAACAACGCCACAAAACTGTGATATCTTTGGTTGAAAGAGAAAAAGTCTACAAAAAGTCTGGTAAAACAACCAAGGATAGCGTGAACTAAAAACGCCTACACCACTTTCCTGTCATATGGTTTCAGTGAACCAACCTCACCCATCAAAGCTGCTCCTGTCTACTGGCTCAACAGGTATGACAGTCGCCTTTGAAAAGCCTGAAGCTACTTCTTGAAACACCTTACTTCACTAAATGATGAAATAAATGAACACTTACACAATAATGTTTTTTTTTTGCCTTCACTTATTATTTTTTTAATTTTTATTTGTTAATTTTATTTTTAATTTTATTTTTTGTTTTGCATCCAGTCCGTGTTTGTAGTCTATATATTTCGGGTCGGAGAATCGATGAGCACTCTTAAATTTATGCATGACCACATCAGTGGTGAGCGCATCAGTGCTTCACACGTTTTTTCCGGCGATATCAGTCAATGGATGTCTTGAAACGAAGACCCTATAAGACCCCGAAAACGAATCGAAGACCTCAAGTCTCTTGTTAAAGAAAATAAGCGAAGTTCAAGTCCATCGTTTGCTACAACTTGTCTTTTAACCAGTCGGGTGTATTTTTGTTGGTAGTCACAAATGTGCATACACCACGGGATATTGAGTTAAGCTCCGATAGGTTGAATCCCATTCTTATGCGCTCCCCATGTATTTCCACTCTTCCTTGCGGTGATTAGAACACCCACAGTTTTCCCACGAACGGGGGCTTCTGATTTCTGAGTAGGCAGTGTGGCACAGTGGTTAGGGCGCTTGCCTTTGAATTCCGGAGATCCCGGTTCAAGACCCGCTCTGACCACTCGATGCATTTGATCCTGGTTGCCCCTGGGTCAACTTGCCATCTGCACTTTGGACCTGAAAAGCCCCTATGGGGAGCGGTCAATTAAGTATGAATGTATGTATTGGTGTAACACAGTCACAATGATTGTTCGAGCAAAGTATTTCTTTTTAGTTCTAGTGTGACAAAGACAATGGCGGAAGATGTGGAAGGTTTTGAATCTTGTTTGAGCGAAGTCCTGTGTTGAAGCCGAGGGAATCGGGTCTCCGTTTTACGTTGAAAAGGGAACAACAACGGTCAATGCGCCACCTTTTTAACAGTATAGATGTAATGGCCGTTTTGCCAACAGGATTCGGAAAAAGCTTCAAGTTTTCAGATATTTGTCATGATGTGCGGAGTTCGAAATAAAAGAAAACAAAGAACATCATCGTGATTTCGCCATTACAAAGCGTTATACGCGATCAAGTGGAAAAGAAAACGCGGACTGCTTGGACGATATCCATCAAGGGAAATTCAACATTATATACGTGTTTGCTGAAGCCGCTATGGATAAGTGTTTCCATAATTCACTAGGAGAAAAAGATTCGTTATTTAACAGCACTTTGGCTGCGCTTATTGTCGACGAAAGTTTGGACCGGACTGAAGTAAGCTATTCGCTCGCTTGTAGATACTTTGTGTTTATACAGGATAAATTAATAAAATGCCTGCAAACTATCAGAATCCATATGTTTTAGGATCGAGGAAATAAACTGTATTCGTCAAATTCTCTGCTTACCTTGCCTAATTTAAGCTTGAGTACTATATCATGAACTGAGACAAGATGAAGACAATTACGCAGCTCGCCTGTTAATCTTCTCTCGTTGTGAGAAGAAAGCGGCCCCTTTGCACAAAGTCGTGCGATATGTTTGGTCGAGCATTTTACTTGCTACTTCGTTTATGATTCTGTGACAATACACCTTATTCCAAAATGGCCGCCCTTATGGCCTCGCTTTCAAACGTAAAATTCAAAAGAATATTTAACCTTGAACCAGGCCATAACGAAACACAAGAATACTAAAATGGCGGCCATTTTGGAACAAGGTGTATTTGACCCAAAACTGTGGATTAGCAAACCAGGGAGGAAGTTCTCTTGTAATTTCCAGACGATTTAGTACGACTCATTTTGTAAACCACTGCGCCAAGAAATAGCCAGAAAATCGCACTGAAATCACCGCTAGTTTAAAGATCGCAACGAAAACCTCTTGAATGGTTTCACTGGTCTGCTTTGGTGGAGCTTTGCATTTAGCGGCATTACTAACCCGTCGCACTCTGTACTATTTATGTTCATAAATTTCGTATTTTACGAGCGCATGCACGGATTGCATACACGTTCTGAAAATAGGCTGTTGTTTTCCACGACTTCTATTCCAACCACTCTGCAAATATCAACAAGAATTTGTCCGAACTACCTTTTCTTTTCGATGGTTTAAACAAAATTTCGGAAGAAACATAACCAGTCTCACCAGGTTAAGAAGATGCCGTTACACTGAATCTCACTGACAAATTCTGCTTTGATCGCTCGGTGACTCCTCGGTTCCTCGATGTGTTTTGACAGAAGTAGTGAGATTTTAATCAGCGCGCGTTAAAAACGGTGGGCGTTTTTCAAACATAGGGGGGGGGGGGGGGGTCCCCTCAATCTCCTCAGTCTCCTCAGTCTCTTGCCCCAACTTTTGCCCAGCCAGTTTGCGGAAAATTGTTTGGGAGAGGAAACCTTGCTTACGCAGGCTACCGTCACGGGGACTTCGCAGCGGTTCCCCATCCAAGTACTAACCCCATTCGAACGGGTTTAGCTTAAGTTGACACTTGGACCAGCATCAACGATGGTGATCTTTGTGTTGAATTCGGACATATTTTGTCGAACTTTACAACACTTGAAAGAAAAAAAGCAAACTAACAAAAACCCGGTGTCTTGCTGTCATTTTGTCACAAATGCAGCCTTTGTTTCGTGAGTTGTTGGTATTTTAAAAACACGCAAGCTGACTTGATCACAGGGTCAATTTCGATTTTGCGATTTTACTTGTACAACCAAAAGTAGGATAGAAAGATTGAATGTAATAAAAGTCTCCCAAAATGTTTTTCGCTGATTGTAACTGGTTTTATTTTTCCTCAATGCGCAAGCGGGCGGAGTTCTGCGAATCTTTCAATCTGATTGGCTCTGGGAGCGGGCGGAATTTTTCTATCTTGACCGCCAACCGGGAGGAATTCTAGCCCTGGTTGCATGAGCTTGTGTAATGACCTTAAATTTCCATTTTTTGACGCCGAATGCGTTTACATACCGAAGTACCGTATTTATTCGGTTAAGCGACCAGGGCGCTTATTTAATTTTTGGACTTTCAGGGTGTCTTTTTTTAAAGTTTTTATTCTTTCAGTGCCCTCCAAAGTGATAATAATTATAGTATAGTTTATGCGCGGTCCGTATGCCATGACCTCGGGCCAAATATTTCCCGTCCGGCCCTCCCACTCCACTCAGTCAATAAGTACATTTATTATATGGCTACGTCTCACGAGGACTGGGAACTACAAAATTCATGAATTTGATTGGCTAAAATCGATATTGACCGCGGTCTAGATTTTCCCATCTAGACCGGCATCTAGACCGGTAATGTTTTGCGGTGAAAAGATGCAAACTAAAATGCAAAAATATTGAGTATTTTCTTCTACCAATATTTATTTATGGAAGTGCCAAACAGCATGATGACAAAAGAGAGGATGAAAAGCAAACTTTGACAGAATTAAGTTCAGCTCATCGCCACTCATCGCCGTTCGCAAGCAAAATGTCAGTTAGTACAAACCAGTTACATTAAACGAATTAAATTGTTCTTGTTGGCCATATAATAAACATCTTATTAACCGAGCTAGGTCGGTCTGTATGGGAGAATCTTGACCTCGGTCGCTGGTACAGACCTCACTGCGTTCGGTCTGTACTGGCGACCTCGGTCAAGATTCTCCCATACAGACCCCCCGCTCGGTTAATAAGAACTAAATTATGCCCGCGAACATAAACTCTATTGCTTTACTACTATGTGCATCGGACCATCGTGCAGGAGTTCGTGAGTTCGACTGGACCAACACTCAAGAGTCCTTCTTTGTTTTCAAAAAATCGAAAATACTTTCGACGGAGCATTTTTTCCGCGTGCCAATTTTTGTCTTATGATGCACTGGTTGAAACTTTAATTCGCGATTTTCACCAATCCCATAATGCAGTTCATTTTGAGAGGTTATTTGCATTAAAACAATGGATATCCAGTTCACTGAAGCATGATACAGTCCCAAGAGTAAATAACTTGTACTGTTTTTATGTAAAGACCGCCTTAATACGTTATTGCATTATGGGATGGGGGAAATAGCGAATACGAGTTCCCAGCCTTTCCTCAAGAGGAAGTACTAATTAACATAAAGTATGGGCTGAGAACATGTGATCTGTCTTTCTGCTGACTTTTCTTTTATTTCAACTTGTAATTGGTCCAGGAGTCAAGTCAGATTTGGCCTTATGTGTGGAAGCGATTGCCTCATCAAGAATATGAATGTCTCTACAGATAACAACTGCCTCAGCGGTGTCTGACACTTGCAGACCGCGAATTAACCCTAACCTAGCCCCAACTCACAGTTATTGAAAAAAAATCGTTTTAAAATGGGTGCTGATAGTTAAATACTGTTTATCAGCGCTATTTGTAGGCAGTCTGCGCTTTGCAGTTGTCTTACACCTCAGCCTTAAATCTCAGTGTTGCAGACAAATTTTGCATCTAACCGAACCAACGCAAAGCATTTACATAGCTCTTGGCACCCTCATTCACCCATATTCTGCGCACACTAGGCAAGTCTCGTTGTTTGCTGGGTTCACGGATTTGCAGGATCGACATGCAGTGCACTGTGTTCGTCGATGTGCGGAAATATAATGGCCTCTTCGTGGGGTTCTTTATCTCGTCACAAGCGCCATCGATTTACCCACCGAAAGTCTGATTCTTCGCCAACTCCGGTACATCTCGCAAGATCCCTCTGCGTGGAGAAGATATTTCAGGTGGATTTTGGGCCCGTTACTAAAGATAGGTGCGCAAATGCAAGTGATTAGGGGGAGCTTAAGCAGGTGCGTTTTTGACATGCGGACGGCAACCGGAAGTGAGCTGTTTTTCCTTTTAACTTGACTCCACGCAACCGCATTTATATTGCTAAGTATCTTTTCTCCGCAAAATATAATAAGTATGAAAATTTGGGAGACACCACTGTCCTGGCAAGCGAAATGTTCTCTTCCGGTTGCCGTGTGAGCCTCAAAACGCTTTTAATAAGCGTCGTGAAGTGTCCCCTTGCTCTTCTCTGCAGCTTTGTTCGAATACAGACAGCGGCAAGAAGTGTCCCTCCGTTTCTCAAGTAAATTTTCCCACAACCCAAAAATAAAGCAAACCCTAACAGTTACTTAATTGTTTAAAAGTGGTAAAATAATATTTAGACTTAAAGACACTACGTGTTGGATGTCAAAATTAGGCATACATCAACACCTTTTGCTGTTTATCAGCAGAAAATAAAATTGATTTCATTTAACAAACGAAATGATACATGAATTGAATCATATATATTGAACTGCGGATATGAAATCAAGTAAAGCTATGATCCTCGCAGTTATGAACGCAATTTTAAGGCTTATCTTCGCAATTGCTATAAATTGCGTTCAGAACTGCGAGGATCATAGATTTACTTGATTTCATATCCGGAGTTCAAAATATGATTCATTTCATATAGCACTTCGTTCATTGATTCATTCATCAAGGGACATTTGAACCACAAATGACCAGCTCCCAACGTTAGTGACTTCACAGCTCAGTTGGTTAGAGCGTCGCACTGGTATCGTGTGGTCACGGGTTCAAACCCCGTTGACGCCCTGGATTTTTCAGGCTTCTCTACGCAATTGCTAAAATTGCGTTCATAAACTGCGAGGATCATAGTTATACTTAAAATTTCATTTCTATCAACATTTAGAACAATACTGCGAAACTCTTTTCATTTACACCAAACATCGTTCATTTACGCGAAAACACATCCTTGAACGATTTTAGCATAAGCAACATTCACTAATACAAGCATATGCATCATGCACAATTATTTGCTCGGAATGTACCTTCAGTTTGCGCAATAATCAATTTCCATGAAAATGCGTTCTTGTTCGTATGGTCACATTAAATAATGTTGCCTTTGTGAAAAATGGTCGTCTGTTGATGTAATAGAATGTGAGTGTATGCAAAACTCGTTAATGAAAATCCCAAACACTAAAATGAATGTCAATTGACTCAAATGTTTGCACATTACTGCTATGAAAGTTGATTATTGCGTAAATCAAGGTACATTCCGAGCAAATAATTGTCCAAGGATGCAAATGCTTGTCTGATAATACTACTGAATGTTACTGCTTATGCCAAAAGCGTTCATGAATGTAGTTCCGCGTGATTCTCAAAGTCATTAATAACTCATAACGGTATTAGCCAATCCGAGTGCCCCTTTTTGGTCAGGTGCTTCCAATGAAAATACAGGTCAAGAAATGACCGAATTAATTTAAAAACTTATCAAAACATCAATCAAGACACATGAATTTAAATGAACCTATATGTTAATGAACCTACAGAAAAAACACGTATAAATGAACTACCCGCACACAATGCATTTTAAATTTCCCGAATATTCAACAAAATCTTTTGCAGTACCTTTCATCATTAGCTTCCGGAGGATAAAAACGAGATTTGGACACCCAATAGTTCAGCGAAAGACCGTCCATTTCAGCAATGTCTGCTCTCAACGCAGTTCGTAGTCTTTGAAAAGTCCACCGCGATCTAAAACCGGCACTTGTACCTCTCTTAACCTCAGCCATTCGGCGAAAATGCTCATATCCCAATTATTTTTATGTTTAGTTGAAACTGGAACGGCCTCGTTAAGCGAATCACTTTCTTGGGGAGACGATTTTGGCCGGAGAAAGACGAAAACGACGCGATTCTGACTCGATCTCCATCACGCCCAATTATGTCAATTTTTTCAAAAGTTCTTCCTTGTTTTAAACTCACTCAAATATTGAATATTCATTACTTTTAAAAATTACTATTTCTTGTCTAATAAAACAAAAGATCATCACATTACACTCGTACTTAGTAAAAAAAAAGGTTGAGAAGTCATGTCGAAAACTCGTGCTTCGTGTTTCATCAGGGATTCCAAATACCTTGAAACAATAAACGCATTCCGCCTACGGAGTGGTGTTTTCATCTGTTTCTCGGTGATGAAACACTCGCACTCGTTTTTGAAATATTACATGAATGATGTTAGGTGTAAATGAAAATAGTTTCTCACTATTGGTATAACTATTGGCACAAATGAAATTCAATATTTTTGCTAATGAACAGCAAAAGGTGTAATTACTTGCATTTTTGGTCATAAGTGAAAATTGGGAAAGTGCGAGGAATGTGACAAAGAAGTCAGGCGAAATCAATAGCGTCAATTGCAGCACTGATTTGTTTTGGTCTGCAGCACGTTCAATACAGGTGAGACATTGGGAACATTTAACATGAACTGACCATGTGACTACACTTCTTTCGTTCTGCCATATAGCATCCACGTTTATTCCACTGAAAACTAAGCAATCTAACACGCCGCGATAACCCAGTGATGATAAGAAAAGACTTGTTGCCATCACAGTTAATAGAGGGGAATTA
>NC_090879.1:8578159-8605659 GCF_036669935.1 Montipora foliosa
CTTTCCCTTTGTATTAAGAACATGTTTTATTTATCAGGCTGAATTTTTTCTTATTTATATTGTGCTTTATTGGCCAAATTTCAGCTTGATGTTCTTAATCCACTTGTTCTTATATGCGGGTGTTTACTGTATCCACTGGATAACTCAATTGATTTTGCTACTGTTTATCTACTGGATAGTGATTTATCCAGTGGATAGCGTTATTCACCTTTTGAACAACTGAGGCCAGGGCCAGGCCGTTTCTCGAAAGTCCCGAAACTTTACGGATCATTTTCGGGTGTCACAATTCCCTTTGTATCTCAAGAACGGAGAGGATTTAAGTCGTCAAACTTCACAGTCGTTTTGCTGTTTGTTGCCTTGAAAACATGTTAAAAGATCGGCTTTTTAAAACAAGCGGTTGGCAGTTTCACAAATGGCTTTCCGGGCCGGAAACGTGTTCGGGACTTTCGAGAAACGGGCCCCGGGTAACTTCAATGGGATTCGAACCCATGACCTCTGCGAGGCCGGTATAATGCTCTATTCTTGGGTTTCACTCACGTGATCAACAGCCATGTTTTTCAACGAAAACAAAAGAAGACGTTTATAGCATAATAATAGCTTTCAATTCCCGGAGGATTGGATCGGGACACCAACATGGCCGCCATTTCATTGTTTGGGGACAACAACATGGCGGCCGTGACGTCATGTGAAATCCAAGAAAAGTACACAGATACTAGCGAATCAACACTGAGGTCGAGTTATCCAAACTGGTTGATATACCGATGGTAATCACTTTGTGTCCTTGGTAAGTGACACCTGCGTTCACGAAGCCTTCTTATTTTCTTTTGCCCAGTCACACCAGGCGTTTGCTAAGGCTCAGCAGCTACAGTGGGCCGTAGAGTCATAAACTATTCAGGAGGTCGTTAGATAATCAGGATCCAGGTACATTTCACAGATCTGGAACCGACGTACTGAACTGAAAATTAATGTCCTCTTGTAGAGGATTAATCTGCAGGTCGTCCTTAAACAGGATACCTACTTCGTGGGACATGAAGAAATTTGTAACCAGTCGGTCAACGTTTATGTCATTATTATTTCTAGGACTACGCCAAGTCTCAGCCAATGCCAGGATGTCAAGCATTGCCTCATTTCCAACTGATTTCAGTGAAATTTAGAAGACTAAATTAGACGTGATTAGATATGGAGCCACCACCGGTGTGTCCAGAGTTTCATTAACGGAACCAGCATCCGAGGACGGCAATCAACAGAGGGGGAATTAGCAAAAATCTTTTATGAAACCAGAGTGGTAGGTATATCGTTCTCACAGTGACGAGGTGTTGACTATTGTCTTGAATTACATTAGTATTCCTATTCAACTTTTCCACAAATGAATAACTTGATGAATGAAAAGATTGTCATACGCATCAATTCTATGGCAGAAATAACTGTCTTTATTCTCCAAGCTGAACTGCGGGAATACCCGGCCACTTATTCGCAGATGAATGGCGTGTATTGTCACGTATCTGCCCGCTACAACAACATCATACTAGTGGCTTGGTATTCTGCTTTTAGCCCCTTCCTCTGTCTTTTAATCGATAATCCAGCTCTATTTCCTCGTGTCCCAAGCAAACAGGCCTATATGTTTTAACTCCTGAACCAGTTGAAAGGAAAAAGCAGTGGGAGCAAACCGCCTCAATGAAAACATTTCATTTCTTGAATATGTAAACTGGCGTAGAGTCAGCGACGAAGGCGATGTCGTACCCAGAGTACGCTTTTCTTTTGGTCAGCACCAAGAACACGGACTCTGGCCAACTCTGGCCACTTTCAATTTATGCGCAGTCGTAGTGTAGGTCCATTTTTGTAACCGTTGAAAACCACTGTTGTTTCAAATTTCTGAGCGTGCGTAGACAAGCCCGAATTCCGTGAATTGCAGACCTCCTGGCTTGGAAGTCGCCAGAGTCTGTGTTTTTGGTGGTGACCAAAAGAAAAGAGGACTCTGGGGACGAGATTGATGATACAACAGGCCTTGAAGAAGTAGTAAGACATTTAAGATTACAATTACGTTTGAAGTCTTAAAAGATTTAATTCGTAAGTGACTTCAGAGAGGAAGAAGTAAGAAAAAGAAGTTAAAACTTCAGTGAAGTAAATTAAACTTAAGGACGGTGCCTACTATTGTTATAGGTGGTTTTCACGTGACGTCATGGCCGCCGTGTTGGTGGACGAAAATAAAAGATCTCTCATTGGCTCCTTTTGTTCGCCCACCAGCAATTGTACATTTCACCATTGTTATCTGTGTCTCTAGAGATTGGTTGCAAACCACCCAGCTACGACGATCTACGACGCCACGGTCACGAAAACGTCATTTAAAATTGCAAGTTCAGGTTTCTTAATCTTTTTCGTCATTATATCGGTTTGTCTAACTTAGAAAAACTAGCGCAACTTTCCAGGAACTGAATTAGGAGGTGCGGTGAGGTGAATCTACGACAGAAAATTCAAATTCCATGCCTTGTGTTCACGTAAAACTTGAGAATTGGTCATTTCACGTCGCAGATTTGCCGCAAAACATGAAAGATATGTACAAAAATGAAAAATGCACGTGCAGAGTGTGCAAAGGTATTGCTTTTGCTCATTAAATATGCAAAAAATTGTAACGTTTTCGTTGCCGTCGCGTTGTCGATCTTAAGGACGGTGCCTACTATTGTTATCGCGCATACGTTCTGCGCATCTCGAGATACTCGGATTTCCTATGGCTGGTGCTTATTAATACAGGGATATTTTTGCGTGGTTCAAAACTATGCGGAGAAAGCAGAACTTAGCAAGTGATCTTGGTATCCAAAAAGAAAATTGGGGGTAACTACGCATTTTTCAGAGATAATTAAGCTTCAATTTGGAAAAGAACGCCATACATTGCTTTGTAATTTAAAGCTTTTTATAAATATTGATTAATTATCTTTGAAAAATGCATGGTTATCCCCAATTTTCCTTTTAGATTTCAATAACACTTGGTAAGATCTACTTTTCCCGCATATTCATTAAACCGCGCAAAAATACCTTTGAATTAGAAGGCACCGCCCTTAAAATCTTTAATATACGTTCCGCGCACCTCGAGATACTCGGGTTTCCTATGGGTGGTGCTTACTAATATACAGGGGTGTTTTTGCGCGGTTTAAGACTACGCGGATAAAGAAGAACTTAGCAAGTGCTCTTTGTATCCAAAAAGAAAACTGGAGGTAACCGTGCATTTTTCAGAGATAATTAAGCTTCAATTTGGAAAAAAACGCCAACATTGCTTTGTATTTTAAAGCTTTTTACAAATATTGTTGATTAATTATCAACGAAAAATGCGTGGTTAACCCCAATTTTCTTTTTGGATTTCAATAAGAATAACTAAGATCTACTTTTCCCGCATATTCATAAACAGGGAAAAAATGCCTTTGAACTAGTAGCCACCGTCCTTAAGTGACAATACATAACTCAAACTTGAAGATCGGTATTTTTTTAACTTCGTCCTGTTAACGGTCCTGAGGGGGATTCTCTGAGCTGGGATCTTTCTTGTACGTCTCTCCTTAGCTGATTCTTCTTTTCCGATTCGTCTTTCCTTCTCCCGTCTTCTCGCACGCTCGTTTATATTTTCGATTGTAAACTAAAGGTCTCTTTTACGTCGTGATACCTACCTATGTTCATAGACTGGCATCTATAATAATTAATTCGAAAATCAACACTTATTATTACTTATTGCTTAAAGCCTGGTTTCCATATGATCGTCCGGTCGTTCCGATCGCCCCAGTCTTTTCAAATAATGTTCAGAGGCGATCGGGACGATTATATGGAAACACTACGCAGACGATCGCTGACGACCCGGTGACTGAGACGACCCCGATCGCTTAGATAGAACTGAGTTCTATCTGGACGATCCAGAGGAAGATCGGACGATTGAGGTAGTCTCAGTGCCATGGTCGTCAGTAATCGTCAGGGTAGTGTTTCCACATAATCGTCCCGGGACTATCAGGACGATCATATGAAAACCAGGCTTAGTTAAACACAAGGCACCTTACATTCCTGCGATTACACGAATAATCGACGGGTAGGGCCAATTTCAAGAAACTCTAATTACGGTCTACCCAACCACGATTAATTAACACTTGCTTTAACACTGAGCATATAAAAAACTACAGAGTGAGATACAAAAAATCCGTGATACCGGTGAGCGGGCATCGGAAAGCAAGGGAACGCCGGATGGGGGACTATGTTGTTTTTGGCGGGAGATCGGATGGTGGTATCCGTCGGCCACCTTCAAGGCCACTGAACTTTTGTCGAAGAATTGGCTTATGTATGGCTTTGATGGAATGGGACGTCCTTGGCGCATATTCAGTCGGAGAAAATTTCTCTCCCGGTGAGAGTAAAGACACCTTGAAGGAGCAAGGATGGCCAGTCGGTTAGTGCTTGGCCTTAGTACGAGAGTCTTGAGTTCGATTCCCGGATCTCACATCCTTGTTTCGACTCCTTTCCTTTCCGTGTAGCTAGTTGCTTTAAATACCCGTAAAACGGAGCACTGATGGAGAGGGGAGAGTAAAATGAGCGCACCGTCGACCTCAGGTTTGTCAGTTGAATTACTGTTACGAGTTATCGACGTTAAATATGGTTACTTTACTACCACTGAACTGCTCAGGTCTCAGAAACTCTTTCTACCACAAATTATGTACTGTAGAATATTATTCACCTCAGACATCAATATTGTTGACGGATTTTAAATTTTTTCGCGGAAAATAGGCATGCGATCGCAGGTAATTTCTCTTGGATTTGAAACCCTCGCAAACTTTAAGAGGCAGCATGGGAGTAGGTAATGAGGACGCTTGCCATGAGATCCGGAAATCCTAGGCTAGAAAAATCATGGGATTGTATCTGAACATGGAATATGCGCTTCACGTCGAGTTTGTTAATGTGACACAACAATGGAGCTCAAATTATAAACATAACTTAAAAAGTTTTTTCTGTACCTTTGGTATTTGTCATTGTTCATGAAAAGCCAAGGACGATTAAATTATTATCACCATCCCCTTATAAATCCAAGTGTTTCTGTTAAAAATTCAGACACAGCTGGCCTGCAAAAGTTTTATCAAACGCGAACAAAATTGGCGCTTGAGTGGAAAGAAAACAGCACAAGTTTCCAAGGAAGAGGCCATGTCAAAAAAAAAGGATACGCAGAAATATTCCTAAAATATATTTTTTTCTTTTCTGACAACAGGCCGTTCCCCATAATTTCACGCGTGCTGCTAAAGGGAATCTCACGCTCTCTCCAGTTGCGCCTGCCACGCAAGCTACCCAGTGGTTAGTGAGGTCACCTTCTGTTCATCGCAGCCTCGATTTGAAACTGATTTGGAGCTGAAGCCCCGTCCCACACGTATCCGGAAAATTTTTGTATCCACATTTTTTTTTTTCGAATACGACTTGCATCCACACTTTTCCGGCGAATCTCTACTTGCACAAATCCCATATTACACCTCTTTTACACCCCAAAATTTTGTATAGTCAGTCTTTAATTTTCTCCTGGAACATGAAGATAACGTCCCAGGAGAAATCGAAAACAATGCCCATGCGAAGTGTTTGGGGGTAAAAATGGTGTATTATGGGCTTTGTGCAAGTAGAGAATCCACATATTTTCGAATGCGGTGTCCAGTGTGGAAATTTTTGAATAAGCTGTGAATACGGTCGTATCCGCAAATTTACGAATACGCTGAAGTAACACTACCGGATCCAGTCTTTCCCGGTTGAGATTTTTTCAACGTGGCGTATCGAGACAGTTCTCACGTGCAACTCGTTAACAAAACGGGCGCCAACAGACGATTTTGCGCATGCTCAAGAAGCAAAATCTTTATCATTCTCGTCACCAGAGCCTTGGATCGACCCAAGGCTCTGGGAAACTCTAGGTAGGAGAAAATGCGCCGTAGGGTTTTTATAGCCAAGAATTGGCTATTTGAACCTTACGATGCCTGCTCACTCCTCGTGCTAACATGAATGCACCAATTAGAGACGCTTTTGATTGTTCTTCACGAAAACCAATGAGAACACACTTTGTTTCAGAGTTCCCCAGAGCTCTTCTCTCCCTCAGTCAAGAGAAGAGCTCTGGGGTCGAGATTGAATCTTTGCAAAAGCACTGGGCACTAGCATGTATCCGGATACGTGAGGGCAGTGAAAACAGTTGGAAGATGTGGGGACGCAGATATTTTTCAATCCGAAAAAAAATTGGAAGATACAAAAATTTCCGGATACGTAAGGATGGGGCCTGAGCTTTGAAATAGTATATAATTGGTTATGTCGTTATTGTCTCTCCAAATTGTATGATTTTTTTGGTCACACAGCAAGTCGCTTCTTTAAAGTCAGCGCCTGTTAAAGCTTAAGAGATCGAAAAGATCGTTTTTCAAAAAGGTGTTTCGAAGATAATTGGATTTTTTATTAGCTCGAAGTTTGTTGAGCTCTTATCCGTGATCAGACTGATCGCGGGCAAATCAAGATATCATTTCTACTGAATTAAATCAAATATTTAAGTTAATTATATCGAGAGAGGAAAATGAGGGCGAGCTGCATGTCCAACGTTTTAACAAAATATAGTCTGTGGGGCACAGGTATATAGACTCTGTATCTGCTTCACTGAATGAATCACACAATACGCTATCTTAATGGGGGTCGAATTATTGTAATATTTTATAACCCTTTCATATTTAACGATCTATGAGACAATTTTCCAGAATTTCTCGCTCTCACGGCAACCCGAGATCTCCAGATCTCAAGATTCCGTGCCACGGAACACCCACCTGAGGCCGGTGGCAACGAGCAAAAGCTCATAGTCGAACGGATGTACTGGCTCTCATCTTATTAACTGCTCGGAAATGATTCTGATTGGGAAGTGAATAAACAATTTAACCTGGTCCGTGATATGTCTATGGAGATATATCTATGACAAAATTTAATGATCAGTATTTGAAATAAAATCGTCCAAATCATAAATGCTCCAATCCAAAGATGGCAAGAATCCAATGGCAACAAGCCGATTCTGCAAATGGACATAACGGAAGGAGGCATAACGGAAAGAGCCATAACGTAAAGAGGAATAACGCAGAGGCATAACGCAAACACGCAGAAACGCATAAAGCAGAAAGGCATAACGCAGAAATGCATAACACAAAAAGCAAAATAGCCATAACGCAGAGGCAGAACGGAAAGGCCCTTTGAAGAATGGAGACAAGTTGTGTATTCCGTAAATAATTTCAGCTCTAAAAGAAAACGTCAATCGATAGTTCAAGGGAAAGGACATATCATCGCTTCCTGTTTAAGTTATGCCTCTTTGCGTTATGCTTAATTGCGTTATCCTTTCTGCACTATGGCCATTTGCGTTATGCCTTTTTGCGTGATGCCTATACGCGTTACGGCTATTTGCGTTATGCCTTTTCGCGTTATGATTCTTTCCGTGATGGCCATTTGCAGAATCGGCATGTTGCCATTCAGCATTTGGATTGATGCATTCATGATTTGGACGATTTTATTTCAAATACTGATCATTGAATTTTGACATAGATATGCCTCCCTACGCCGCCATATTGAAAACTCCCCATGAACTATCGCTAGTCATTCCACTTCCCCGCAGTGAATAATTCAATGGGCAAAACATCGACGCAAAATCGCTTCCCTAGACGGGCAAATTCTAGACGACTAAGTCGTCTAAAAATTTGTTCGTCCGGTTACCACATCAGACAATTTGTTCGTCTTATATCGTAAAAACAGCCATTCATGGTAGTTGGAACATTAAATTCACAACTGGGACTTGAAGGTTGTTACAAATTTTGGGAAAGCAATTTAAAGGTAGGTTAAAATACAGCTTGACAACAATATTCTGTCCTAAAATGGACAGACCCGCATGGTCTGTTTATTGACAACACTTTCCAGACCCCGTTACGTTAGCTACATAGTAGCGACTGCAACTAACTATTTTGACACCAGTACACAGTAATGTATACTATAGCATAAATACACCGTATGATATATAGATCTACACGCATGGTCTGCAAAAATCGATGACCTTAAGCTTCAATAATCTGGTGAAAGACGCCAGAGCAAATAAGCGAAAAGTTCCAAGGTGCTGCTGGAAGGGTCCAATGACAAGTCATCAAAGATCACGCCTTAAAATATGTTGTTACAGGCCTCGACAGAAGCGACCAGGAAGCTCGACGAATCTCGCTTTCCCAATCCCTTTTTTGTAGTAACCATAAATACTGGTGGACAAAGTATCCTTGATCACTGTTACCGTTTCATTAGCTTGAACCTTCTGCTTGCTTCGCTAAATTGGACACTCAAGACCCCCCGCTGAGCTCACAATTGGTTCACAATGTTTTCACCAGTTAGCTATCATTCAATTTGATAATTCATTTCAATTCTGATAAGCAGAGCCTTTACGACATTCTGGAACTGACAAGTATAGTTGACGGTTCCCCTCGTGTTGATAGACAACGAGTTTTGACCAGTTGTTTGAAGCGTAACACTCCGAAGGGAGCTTAACATGCATTTGATGTGTATATTAATCACTTACAAAAGCTACAGCGATATTTCTTGTTTACAAACATTGACGTCACATTCCTTTTGATATTGAAATTTGCCAACCACGGAACAAAAGAAGTCTCAACAGCCAAATTAGCTTCTGGGTGGCATAATAATAACAATGTGCTGACGTAACGAGAAATATCGCTATAACGAGTTCTCCACTGGGTAAATTACTCCAGACTGTGAACTGGGGACTGCTTCCTTCGTAAGTTGTGAGTGGACTGATTAAAATCAAATCTAAATGAAAATGACACTCGCAGGGAGAGGAGGGCATAGTGATAATATTTGCATCAGTGGAACTTCCAAATATTTGCTCTGACATTCTGACTATGAAAGGCCATTTGCCTTACCAAACATGCAACGTCACTTATTTTCTTTTTTAGACCACCTACACAAAACCAACGATTTCCTGTTTCGTTTCAATGACAGTAACATTATGTTTAACTACTGTCGGTATTGAGTCACGATTATAGCAAGTACTGAAGAACCCTCGGAAAGTGCGGGGGTAATGGACCTCTTTAGCTTGTACATTTTGTTTTCCCATTTCAGACCACGTGATGTTACTCCAGGGAACAGTTTCTTTCAAATGTCGTCTTCTGCACGTGCATATGTATGCATAACTTATGAAAAAACAAAAAAAAAAATTCCCTTGGGAACATCACGTGGTCTGAAATGGGAAAAACAAATCGTACAAGCTAAAGAGGTCCATTGAGTGATAGAGCATGGAGATCAATGGAGACAACATAACTTTGAAAACGGTAAAAAAAAAGATGTGGAGATATTACTTATGCCATTTATCCACTGCTTACAAGTTCAATTTACCTACTAACAAGTGAAACAAAGTCATACAGCATCAAAGACATTAGCAGGCCTATTTCTCGCTTTGAATGGCTAGAAAGGCCTATTTCATCTGACCAGCAGATGAAACTCTTTGAGTTTTTCTTTGTGCATCAAGCACACCATTAATTACGTTGGAAGAACTGACAGGCTTTTTTTATTTCACTTGGAAGGGAAAAAAAGGGGGTCAAAGGCAGAAGTAGAAAGAAACAACCCGAAAGTACATTTCTTGTGGTCAGACATCGCAATTTTTCGCCTTTTTATTTTCTGCAACGACCATGTTGGAGCATTGTGCTGTTGTTATAAGAACCAGCTCTTATCAACACTTGGTTTCCAAAGCTCACCGATGTTGCAAAAACCTATGACTGGCCACAAGACTGACTGTACCATTTTGAGGAAAACAGAAAATTTTTTATCTGCCTTTGGTCGATCTAAGACACAAGTGAAAACAGAATAATCTCCTTTCTCTTTGAACTCAATTTCCACAGTTACCTCCTCACAAGCCACATGCCAGTGTCTATCGATGTTTGGCTTATAAATTCCAACAATAATGACAATAAATTTTTCCTCTTACGAAGAGGAAGAATCATAGGTTCACTTATGACAGGTTATCAAGCAAATAAAGAGGTTGGATGCATAGCCGTTCCCAAGCCTCACTTCTTCCTTCTTTTTACTTAGGTTATCCCATCAAACTGCAGACACATATTGCAGAAATTACTGCTTCAGAATAATTCAATCCGAGATTTTGAGGCCACGATGATTATTTCCTTTGTGAATTTTCTATCCTAAGCCCGTTTAGTTATGCAAGCTGCAAAAAGATTTGTGCAAGTTATGCTGTTTGAAGCTTGAACTTTGCCCTGAGATTTGATGAGCCAATCACAACTCTAGAAAATAATTATTCTTTACTGAGAATAATATGCATACAACCTCTTTTAATTAACAACACCTTGCCATTAACTGCATGAAATGATATTTGTTTCATGGCAAGTTCAAAACACGTTGACATGGGAGAGATATTATCTTTTTTCATTGTACTTTCCAAGGGAGTAACATTAGAATATTAATTTTACCAACAGGAATGTCAACAAATTCAGAGCAGTGAATAAGTGGGAACAGATATAATTATATATAAAGAGGACCTGATCTACTATTAAACCATTTCAATATTTAAAAGCTGTACACACTCTAAAAATACCCCTAACAATTTACTGTTAAACAGCAGGAAAAGAAAAAAAAAGAACTACCATTATAAACATTATGATCTTTGTTTTTTTTAAGTAACTAACCAACCTCATATTAAAGTTACTTATTCAATAACTTGGTACAATTGCGATCACATCTGGTATGTGTACTGTACCAAAATACAGAACTCAGTGATGCTTCAGATATTATTTTTGAGTGAAATAAATGCATGGAGAAAGATTAAGATTCTGAGTCACCAATAAACCAAGTTTTTTGTAAATTTCATTAGGACAGAAAATAAAATCATATTATATTAACCAGCTGTTTGTTGAGTGGTAACCCAACAATACATTGTACAATCAAGGAGGCTGAAAAATCACTTATGTTTTATCTTTAACCATTGAACACCCAACCTTTTGGAGCCTAAATCAGAAAACTAAACAAACTGAATAAAAGGGAGAAGTGATCCTTGCAATTACATGTATCTGGACAAGTTAAGCAATTGTCTCTCATAGACCTGAAAAAATTTTACGTGCCTTCAATTGAATTTGAACCTGTTACCTCTGCAATGCTGGTGCAATGCTCTACAAACTGATTTATGAAGCCACTCAGTTGGGAGATAGCAGATCAAATTGTTAGGATCATCGATTCCCATTAAAGGACTTGAAAAAATAGACATGATTATTTGAACTCCATTGAAGCCAGCCGAATTTTTCAGGTGTCTGTAAGAGACAATTGCCTAAATTGTTCAGGTAAGTAAAAGGATCACTTCCCCCTCACATCTACAATTGCACTTCAACCCATTGACTCCCAGGGTTTCTCCCTTGACGAGCAAAATCGTCTGGCATTACAGAGTCTGGCCAGTTTAGGCCGGTTTGGGTGTCAAATGGTTAAATTAATTAAGCAAACTAACTTGCCAAATGAAGATCCCCTTGGCTTTGGAATTAAAGGTTTAATTTTCATTTGCTTGAAAGTGAAACCCCAAAAAAAGAAAATGAGACACAGGCATTTTAATCTTTGAAAATATAGGGGCTTTCTATCTGAGATTAAAAACACACAATAAGTATCGAGCCCAACAAATTAAACAAAACAATCTTAAGAGTATGCCTCCTGCCACAACACTCTCATAACCACTTACACACACACATACACACTCTAACAGCACCCACAGACCTACCGTATGCTCAACAGCTGATGCGAGCACAGCATTGAATATTGGATTTTTTGGCATCTAATTTATTACCATCATCGCCCTCCACAGCTTTCTTCTTAGTTGACCTCCCAGCAGTAGCTTTAGGTTCCTCAGCCTTCTCTTCACTGCTATTTTTTCTCCCCTCAGTCTTAATCAAAGCATCCACATCTTCAGTGTTGTCATCAGTGACTTCTCCTTCAACATCCACATCCTCGTCCTCATCGTCAACAAAAAGTTCCTTCTTGACTTCAACACTATCATCCACCATCCCAATGTGTTGACCACCTGCGTTGGTCGTGTTAACTCTGGAAGCCCTAGCATTATTTGTGTCTGACTCCAGAGGTGAACGCACCTCTTCTCCAGAGGTGAATGATGTCTGTGTTGCCACAGACACAGGGGAAGCTTGGCTTTCAACACTTTGCAAATTTACCTTTGCATCAATGGTTGCATCAGCAGGAGGTTGAGAAGACATACAACTGATACCATTTTGTTGGGAAGTCTTGGCCAATTCTTGTTGAAAACCGACTTCCTTTCTAAGTGCAAGAAGCCTCTGTTTGATGGAGTTATTTGTTGTCTTTAAGAGGTCCCGCTCAGCTTCATAATCGCGTTCACGCTTTTTTAGCACCTAAAACAGGAGAATACAAAATAAAATTATTAGTTCACAGGTGGTAAATTATGATTGAAATGTACTAAATGCGACTTTTATGTATTTTTAATCAAAATCTACATATTTCAATTCCAGAAATATGCGCATGTCACCTGGATCTCATATTTGCATTAAGTTGTGATGATGCCACGGTGATATGCATTTCCCTTAGATATGAGTCCACCTGTGCTGATGGGTCCATATGGAGGGAACAAATGTCACTGGTACTATTAGGGTACTAAAAAGGCATTTACTGCTTTAGATAATGTAACATCTCTTTAAAAAATAAGTGTCTGCTTTGTACTTTGACACCACATAGCTTAAGAAATATTTGAACAGAAGCTTTTAGAAAGTTGAAGTCTTATATCTTGAGACCTTTGTATTCATTGGGCAGGTACAAAAGTCGGACCGGATCAACTTGGATCAACTCAGACTGCTCACCTTAGATTGATGTAAACAAAATGATAAGGCCTTGAGAAATCACCCTAGCCCTTTACAAAACCCTTTTTCGCTTGATCCAAAGTGAGCAATCCAAATTGATCTGAGTTGATCCTGCCCAACTTTTGTACAAACCTGTTGTAATTTAACGAAAAACACCTCATAGTAGAGGCCCTGTTAGGGGTAAATTCCGACAAGCGACATGGCTTTGAACCAGCGACATGATAGCCACCAACTGGCGACGACCGACAGACTATTACAACGAATTAGCGAAAGTGACACAAATGTCAAGACTGACCGACAGCGAATTTCAGAATTGTGAATGTTCTGCGGACCGCGGAACATTTGCGCGTACACAATTCATCGTAATTACTTAATAATGATCATTGTTAACAATAATGGCCAATTATGGCAAATAAGGGTCCAATAAAGGCGAACAGAAATACATCTCATGTTACTGCTGTTTTGATTGTTCATTTCATGTGATTGACGTATTCAGTGCATCACTCCATTTGAGGACTTTTCCGCTTTGCGTATCATGTTCTCCCTGCATGATCCACGTGCGGCACTCCATCAGTCTGTCAGAGAGATACTTTTTTCTCTATTGATCGCGTTCATCTCGGTGTTCCAAATCGTAAGCGAGTTATTGAAATACATCACTATCAGAGTCATAAGCGAGTCGTCGGAGTGCCGAACTTGTGCACGGCCAGAGTCACGTGACGGGTCTGTTCAGCATCAGAGACCGCGCTATTGTTTAACCCTTTGAAGTTTGCCGAGTTTCATAACCATTCCCCTCTACTAACTATGATTTTTCACAGACCTTTTGTAAATGCATGCCTTGCGGATAATGAATGGTTGATAATGTCCTTCCTCCTGGGTTGTTATAGTTACAGAAAAGTACAGTCTGACGACTAAATCAGAGTTGAACTCGGAAGAAACATTAGACTCTTGCACTACCAGAATTGTAGAAACGCTATTATAGCTCGATTGCTTTGCCAGATTAGGCCTTTATTCACTTGTATAGTTTACTAGATGGAATTTCATTGACTTCAACAACTATTCCAAGTAGTCTGAATAGGTATTAAACATTAAAAAAGGTCTCAAAACCCTGGGTGTAAAAGTAATAAAGATAGAGGCCGTATGTTCCGTTGGCATCGTTCCAGCGAATGGGGATTGTCAGAGGGGCAACGAGTTAAAACTTATTAATGAAATTTCGACAGGCGACACAAGAATGTTCCGAAATTGCGACATAGCTAGCTGTGAAATTCAG
The DNA here is from genome assembly GCF_036669935.1 of Montipora foliosa. Taxonomy (NCBI): domain Eukaryota; kingdom Metazoa; phylum Cnidaria; class Anthozoa; order Scleractinia; family Acroporidae; genus Montipora; species Montipora foliosa. The sequence continues at coordinate 8,592,296 of NC_090879.1, forward strand.
ACGGAGGACATGGGCACCCCCCCTAACAGCGCCTCATAGTACTAAAAGTATATTGCAAAAGTTTTACTAAATCTCACTACACTCACAGTTCAGATCTAAATAATTTAGAAATAAATGGTTCATGGTTCATTTATTTCACACTATTTACATAACATTAACATACCCTGGTAGAAAGAAAAGTATAGTCACAACACATGGTTACAAGATAAAATAATTACAGTACAGGTCATAAAATGTGTATGGTGGTCAAAGTAGCGAAGGCTTTCTAGTTGACCACCACCTACTTTTAAGTAAGCAAAGAAATGACACTGAGCTTTACTGGGATATAGTAGAAAACGTTAGTAGAGCCTAGGACTAATGTACAGAAGAAAATTACATGTATATAACTTAAGCATGTTAGAGATATACTGAATCACGCAAGAAATCTATACAGGACAAGCTTAGCAAAAGGGGGAAAAAAATGAAAAGGAACATACAAACAAACAGACAACAACAATAGCAACAACGACAAACAAAAACAAAAGAAAAGAACGACACGTCATCAACAACAGCAGCGGTAACAAACACAAAAATATAAGAAGACAATTATTATTATTATTATTATTATTTCATTTTAAACAAGCTCCATTATTATTATTAAATAGTTAAGTGCTATACATTTGACCATTAAACAGAACATACATTATTTGATTGACAAGAGATCAGGTGGGCCTTATAAAGTTTCTTAAACTTGTTAAATGTTTTTGCTTTTTTTAGTGCCAAGGGGACAGTTTCCCACATGACAGAAGCAGAGTACTTAAAAGTAAATTTGCCTATGTTAGTTCTAACTTGTGGTCAGTAAAAATTAAGCTTAGCAGAATTTCTGGTGTTATAGGAGTGGACAGTTGCTGTAGGCGTTAAAAAGTTATGGAAGATTGCTGGAACAGTTGAACTGCTTTCTTTGTAACTCATAACAGAAAGAAATTTCTTTCACCTTGGTTTTAATTTTTTTGTGTTCTAATGCCTTGGGATCTTAGGTTTTACTAGGATACCATTAGTTTACAGTTAGTAGGTTTTCAATTTTTATTAGTTTTAATTTTTTTACGGGTCTATAATTACTTTATCACTAAAGGGAAAGTACGGTCTAGGAAAAGTTTCTCTGAACCGAAAGTTCTTTACCTGTATTGTCATATTTGACCACTCATTTGGACTAAATGTGTTTAAATAGCCAACAATAATGCTTGAAAAATGGGCAAATTTAAATTTAAATCTGCCATCTTTGTTTTCGTGTATGCAAACGAGGCTATGACGTAGCAATAGTCAAGGATTTCTTCGGTTGACTAAATGTAATTGATAAAAGAAGAAAAACACAGGTGAGGAGAGCCACATTACTTTGTAGACTTGAATCTTAATCCAGAGGCTAAATTGTATTGATATTGGCTCCACCTCTGAACAGATTAACCTTGTGGTTGTTAAACAGGGTTTTATATGTGAGTTATATGCAAGAGTTTTACAAAGCGAAAGAGAGCCTGCAGTGCTATCCCATGCTCATTGCTGTGAAATACATGCCTGGAAATCAAGTTTAATCTGTCTACTGTGGCTTTCTACGAAATCCCTGTTACAACTTCAAAACAAACGATCAATTATATATTTTCATCAAATGGTAACAGTAAATCATTTCAGTAGTTTCTACACTGCAAACTAACTGAAACCCCATTTCAAGTTATGTTTATTAGCGCATAACAGTGAAAGTCGTCTATATATGGCCTGATTTAGTTTTCTCCCTCCAATAAATATAATGATATTTTGAACTAGTTGACTGAGATTTCCGTATGAAGTGAATGTCACCAAGACCAATAATTGCAATATTCATATACCCGAAAATCCCGCTTGAAGTCCTCCTTGGTAAAATGACAGACCCGAACAGACAATATAGCAGTCAGGTTTTCACGTTTGAGGAACCCATCCACCTTTTATTTTTGCCGGCCAACTTTTCTTTAAATTTCAATTTTCTGGTGTAAGCTTAGGTTTTTTTCTTATATGTGTTCTCAATTCTAGACATGTGTCTATTTTCATCCCCCTCGAAAGCGTACACCCCAAAAGCAGTAATTGTTGATGTGAAAAAGCCTTATTCTAAATTTAATGCTTCCCCGTGTGAAAGCAAACAAATACGTTTGCTGAAGCATCGAAGACGGCTGTCACCGAGGGAAGAAAGTGAAAGGTACGCTTGTCGAATATTTCTTCGTCGCATGTTCAAGGTTTTTGTGTTTTACATTTGCTCTGGCTGATTTTTGCCACCTAGTTTGATTGACTAGAAAATCTATAAGTATTAAGTGACTTGAGCTTCTGTCACACTCATGGCCTACATGGCCTACTACCTATTGAACGACAAGACTGTTTACCATTGTTCATCTTACATAAACGAAAAGCGATCAGAACAAAAGTACCATGTTCTATATTATAACATTTAATGGAGACATGGATGGCAACCGGAAGAGAACATTTTGAGTGCCAGGACAGTGCTGTCTCCCAGATTAGGTATCATCTCTAATTACGAAAAGATACTTGGCAATGTAAATGTGGTTGTGTGAAGACAAGTTGAAAGGAAAAAGAGCTCACTTTTGGTCGCTGTTCGCGTCTCAAAACTGCGTGTGCTTAAGCTCCCTATTTATTAAAACTTCACTCGTCCAATGGAGGAGGACCGTTAGAGTTATTATACTCGTCCAGACGGGTTTTTAGTTGTCTGGGACGACCGGACAACTGTGAATGTGGATCCCTATTGCTCGTGTAAATTTGTCATTGTAACGCGAGTCATTAAATAACCTCAGAATGTGGGAAAAATGATCTAGGATCACTTAGATTTAATATTTTTCCAGGTGAGCATGACCCCCCCTCTTCCAGAAGGCTCACATCTTTGGCACTCACTCAATTTCTCCAGTCACCCTCTCCCTGAAACTCGTTATCTATGTAGGTAGCAAAACCCAGCAGAGCTATGAGACCTTTTACTACATCCTGATAACCTGGCAAGTTCCAAAATTATCATAAATTTTTCCCCTCTGATAAACAGATCCCCATCTGATGGAGAATGCACAACAGTTGTATTTCCTGTCCTACAGATTTTAATTCACTTTATGACCAAAGTGCATGTTCATTCTTGGGCATTAAATGGCTTTGGTAATTCCAAGCATGGACAAATGTAATGGTAGATTTATTTGTAAACATTATCTTTTTAGGAAACTTAGCAACCATTTCCCTTCCCAAATTACAGTAAGATGGTAACAGCTGTTTTTTTCTGCTCTTACTCCAGTCCTAAAATGTTATCATTGAATGGCATTCAACAAACTTTTGTTTTCTTGTTCAACAATGCATTGTCACTTTTTTTCTCAATTTTGAATGGTAGTGACACTGATAAGTGGGAATGAAAGAGCTACTGCATTCAATCACGTATTAACAACTGACAATTAATTATTCTGGCTTGTTTTTGCATTGTCAAGGCAACAGAATAAGGATATAGCATTTAGACTACTTTGAGTACAACATTGCAGGGAACCAAATCAAAGCTATGATGAGTTTCCACATGAAGACATCTTGGCTAATCTGCATTAACAGGATTTGCTTAGTCACTTAATTCGTAAATTCAATTTTGCCAAAAATATCGGCAACTGGTGTTGTAGGCAGCTGATGTTAAGTGTTCAGAACCACTCCGGTCAGATGTGTGTTGAGAAGATTTATCAAGGTCGCAACAACTTGGCATGTGTAGCTCAAGATAGGAGCTAAGTTGGTGAATGACTAATTTACACATTTTTTGCATTGTTTTTGTTTTAAAGTACTGTACTCTTAATCCTTAATGATGGTGTTATCAAGATAGAAATCTTCACTGCAGCTAATGTTGACTTTGAAAGTATGTATAACTCAGATGTGCAGTCTTTTGTAAACATGTATTGGCCGTAGAAGAGAAGTGTCTGTGAATGAAAAAGTTTTGTCTACCACACAGCCTTCATAACATATGTACCACTTCATTTTAGCTTGAAATCTCCCATCAGTATAAACAGTTGCTCTTGAGAAAAATATTTTCCTATTGGTTTTGTCAGTTGAAGTTAAAAGTTGAGCAGTCAGCCATTAATTAATTATTCATTATATAATCATAGTTAGAAAATCCTAAAACAGTGGATAGCATTCAAAGAGAGCTCTGATTGGCTGCTCAAACTCCAGATATCCTTTGCTATTCACCTCTGAGCAACAACTCACACATGATTGTGCCCGAAAATATTGTAATCATTGGCGGAAAAAAGCCTGGGTTCACAAGCGACGCAAGCATAAGCACAAGAAGCAAACACAAACTCAGTAGCTTGTTGTTTATTAGAGCTTTTTGTTCGAACAATGGACACTAAAACAACAAGTAAATGTGCCTGCGTGTGTTGCTTGTGCTTATGCTTGCGTCGCTAGTGAAAATCAGGCCTAATGAGTTAAAATCATCTTTTTGGTGCTATATTATCTCACTGTTTAAGCATATACTAAAACTATTCACCTCAGTGTTGGCAGCTAGTGGTGGTTGGTAAATATCCACAACTCCACTTCGGTGAATAGTTGTTAAATAACAAATCCTCTTAAAAGGCAGTACACATGCCTGCTTTACACCAAACTTGCTGAACTAATGTGCTATTACCGTGACACATGTTGATTCACATGAAACTGTGTTTGCACTGGGATTTAAAAAATCCAAAAACACGTTCTCAAATTTTTTAACACTAGTCCATCTGCACTCTCGACAGATGCATTAAGAAATCACTAAAACAAATTAGCGGTTCTCAGCCAAGGAATTTCCAATTACGCATCAGTGTAACAGAAGTTCAAAATAATGAACTGTCTTCATCAGAGAGAGCAAATCAAAATCTGAAGACTTACAGTCCTTTTCTTTTTAACGTCTCAAAAATGTCACAGCGTAACAAACAAACGTCAATGCTCTCTTTAAATGTGTCCTCAAGGTATGCGTAAGTTGATGGCTAGTCACCGGGAACCAATACAAAAAGAAACCAAGACATCACATGATTCCGTTGTAAACAAAGAAAGCTGACAATGGCGAAGATAAATCTCTCAAGACAGCAATACCGGGCTCTACAGTTCAAGACCCGTACTGGTATGTGATGGAATTTCACGTAAACTACGCAAAATACATTTCTTCACCACTCGACACAGCCTTGAACTATCACCTCAGTATAGCCGTGACAGCCCTCTATTGAGTTCTAACAAAACTTTTTAGTCATAAATGAGGCAACATTCCAAAATATACTAAAACTTACTCGACCGTGAAAATCAAAACAGAAAACTTTCTCTCGTGACAGCAAAGCCAACCGCTGCAAACTTTTTTTTTTATGAATACTTGCAATCTGTTGGAAATTAAACTGAATTTCAGGGTCAACTTGTTCCTTTCATATTCTTGTCTGTCGATGTAAATTTGATCGTCCGTAAAATATATGGAACAAACGCCTACAAAATGAGCAGCTTGAAACACATACGCGAAGTGATAATCTCACGATACCAAGACTTTGATATTCGATACAATTAAAAATATTATTCTTCGCACACATGGGCTTAAAGGTCATTGAAAACGCAAGAAAAAAATTCTCCAATCTGAAATCTGCCTCACTTAGTGGTTTGTTGTGCCCAAACTTGTTCATGTTCAATACAATAGCTTTTCAAATTTAAATTAACCAAAACAACATGACGCCGGCACATTTTGCTAGGCAGTGCTTTCACTGTACAACCTTGATCGCTCAAAAGGAAGAAAATCATACCCACCTGGATGTGCTTTAGCGCACTTCTTAAGATGTTCAAATTCGATGTCTTCTTATCCTCCAGTGAAGGAACTTCTCTCTTCAATATATCAAAGCATTCTTTCAAATGCGCCCGCCTAAAAGTGGAAATACAAATTCTTCATGTGCTCCATCATTTGCGATCAAGATCCCATTTCAGCACCTCACGAAATATTTCTTCTTGCTTACAGAAGATCGCGTTTTCCAGCAAATATAGACAACCTAAAACACTATTTTACGCGTTTTCTGAGAAATGCGGCAGTAAAAAAACCTGCCTTTAATTTTGTACGGTAAATCAGGTTTCTTTATAATAATCGTAGGAGCTTAGAGAACGGCCATCTTCAAAAATATACTTCAAAGCGCGTCCATGTACATTTCGAACTGAACAAAGTCTCACTTGTCGAAAATCACACTGACCTGTTTTTCTCGAGCTTGTTGTGCGTTTCCCTGGTCCCAGCCCTGAGATTCAAAAAACATCACATCAAGACGTTTGCCTCTTTCCCTTCGAGAACAAACAACTGCTTCAATCCGCGAAACGACAACAACATTCAGACTTACCCTCCAGGTCTACGACCTAGGACTCCTTCAAACTTCTCGCATTCTGAAATCGCTCGTCTTCTTTCCGTGCAGATTTGCGTAGAGTGATGAACTAAATAAAAGAAGGGAACATTAGGCGATAACTGTCGAAGATCGAAGCCGCAATTTCAAAATAGCGGAGCGTCTTCGCACACCAACTGAATATTTGCACATGGCTACTCGATCATACCACGTGCGATTGCAGAATCATCTTTCGATGTTCCTTTTGAGGATGAGGATTCCAAAAACTTAGCGGCTTCTAGCAGCGTGTCTAGACTCATAACGCGCGGAAAGAAGAATCGGCGATTTCTTGCTGACGATCTGCGGTGCCGTAGCGCGTTATTCCACCCGACTAGCCGTCGATCAATCCATGTGCACTCACAGCTAACAACAACACCAAACGAACAAAAGAGCTAGAAGTGCTGGAACGCACAAATTGATTCTTTGATTGACACCTAAAACAATACAATCCAATCAAAAGCCTCATTTTTACTGAAACGTCACAGTTGATGCCCACGTGGTCAGTCGAGGCAGCCATGTGGCTTAGCCTCGATCGCACTTGTACACAAACACACCCATTTTTTTAAAATGCAAATATATTAACAATAGGAAAATACAAAATTACTACCCTCCAAATAAGGGTAATGAAGGTGGCCTGATTCTTTAACTGTCCTGACTTTACTTCGAAGAAAGACACGCGAAAGACTAGTGGTTAAAAAAGCAAAATATAACAAGACCGCTACAAATTTTTCTTTCCTTCTTTGCTACATAGAAATGCTTTAAAAGCATCTATTCTCTACTTTCTAGAATCGCATAATACACCTCTTTTACCCCTCAAAATTTTACATAATCATTGTTTACAATTTTTCCTGGGACTTGAATTTGTCCTAAGAGAAATCGAAAACAATGCCATGGGATTTGCGAGAGTAGACTGAATTGTAGCCACAATATATAAAGACGATGGGCTCCGGCATGGGGCAGAGGCAGTTTCAGAACTCCGATCACCGAATACCAAACGCCAAAGGCTACAAAACTGGTGTTCAACGCTAATTATAGCCTAAGCCAAATGAAAATGAGGGTTACCAATGGAGAGCTTCAGCTTCGGGTGAAATTTGCCTTTTGCCCAAAAAAAACTGCCTGTTATCTAGAGATATCGAGCTATTGTAGTTCTAGACTGAACTGACAGATAAGTTAGAATGAGCACATTTTCATGTGTTTAGGACAAACAGCACCCGTTTTTTAATCCGTTTGTCCTTCACCGCGCCGTTTGGTTCTCCGTGCCTCGTACCCACAGTCCTTAGGCTCTTTTGTCAGCAGGTGGATGCTCATGCACAGCAATAGTGTAGAATATCCTTCGAATAATTGCCACTTTTGAGCAAATTACTAGTATTTTATTTTTTCTTCATTGTGACATGCTAAAAGTCGAGACCTAGCTTGTGGTCTGTTGCGTGGGGATGTATCTTTTTGGTTTAAGGGAGAGGGTTTGCTGCCACATATACATCTACCTTGCGCGCAGGATGAAGAGCACAAGTCAAGAATGCAGCCACTGGAGCGTGCCGTGACTTGTGTCAGAATGGTTCCTAACTCGCGCACACCTGCAAAGAAAATCAAGAGAAAGGTGCAGAAAGTTCTACAGTCCGCTTTTCTTTTGGTCAGTGCCAAGAACACGGACTCTGACCGCTTCCAATTTATGCGCAGTCATATTGAAGGTCTATTTTTGTAACCGCAGACTGCCTTAGCTTGGAAGTGGCCAGAGTCGACCAAAAGAAAAGCGGACTCTGGGGACGAGATTAAAAGCACGTTAGTGACGTCATCTTTTGGGAAGAAAAGTGGCTTGCAAGGCGAGGCTGCTAAGTCATTTACATCATGGCCGACTGAACTGCGATTACTTCTGCAAAGTGAGAACATTTACATTTCATTTGGATGCGGAAATCCTGACAAGGTTTTTTACTACTGTCTTTTGAGGCAGGAAATTGTTTTCGGAGCTTTCATTTATCCAGTTAAGGCATTGTTACACCGCTCTCAAGCTGGCGAGAATAATACTTTGATTACAACTACGTGTATTTCCAGGTACTCCTCAACTTTGTAGATAATTAATTTTGAAGCAACACCTGCTAATCTTATTGTTCTTCCCAAGTTTGTTTCTTCAGAGAAGACGACAATACGCAGCATCTACAAATATGGTTGACTGCAAATGCTGCAAGAATTTGCTGGGTTTTGCGGCCTCGCGTCCACCCTGTTTTGTGTTTACAGTGTGTCTGGCCGCTTTTGCAATCGGCTTATTTTCCCTTGGTTATTTTGTGCAGACGTACGGATGGATCACTGATAGCGTAGAAAAGAACCCGAACAAGGTTTGAGCTTTATTCATCCCTTAAATTATATTGATAGCTTGCTTTCGATTCTAAGTCTTGCTGGTTTTTGCTTTTGAAATTGGAAAACAGGAACAACTGTAGCTGTAGTTTTTACCATTGAGCCAGCCATGCGACGACGCGTGGCTAGCGTAGCGGTAGAACATAGAGCCGCGCTAAATTGTTTGTTGGCAAGAATTTATGGACTGATAGCAACTGCCAGAGATGCCTTTACGGGCTAATATCCAATCTTACTCCAGAGAATGTAAATAAGAATGAGAAACTGTATGTGATGTGCGGTATACAAAACAGGAGCACTCAACGATAAGTCTGCGGTGAAAAAATGTCTTCGGGAGAGTCAAACTGTTCTGTTTTACCTTGCAAGCCACTATAGATTTCTTTACTTCAACATCACCTAAAAGATTCAGAAACAGGGGAATTGGAAAGTAGTACCTTACGTTTTCGGAACGGATATTTTTGCAATTTTTGGCACTTAAAAAGGTCACCTAGCAGTTTCAGGTGAGCAAATCGTTCCCTGGAAGGTAACGTTCAGCTAGCAATTTCTGAAATGAAGATTTCATTCCCTAAAATTTTCAGACACCATTTTCAGCTAAGATATCCGAACAGATCAAATTCTTCTAGGTGATTAAAAAAAACATAATTTTTATCATTCACTCATAAAGAATTATACTCTACTAAAACTTTGTGACTAGATAAGGGATAACAACAACAACTTTATTGTGTACCCTCCACAACTGTATACAAAATTTAGAGTTAGATAAGAATTGAAAGCGCACTGGGCCCCTTAAGGAAGTTCATACAAAAATTTTCTAACATTGATTTTTTTTCTGCAAATTTTACCATGGAAAGATGATGAGTTAGTGATGTCAGAAAGGTAAAAAAAATGGGGGGTCACCGACTTTATATTGCAATTGTGTGGTTCCAGAAAATATCCATACCCCCACCACGGAAGACAATTGGAAATTCCGAGGGAGAGGGGGGGTTAAAGGGCAGTAATTTCCAAGGGATAGGGGGGTTTCGTGGGAAACTACTTTTCCAAAGGGTCACGAACCATGTACAAAACATTGAAAGCAACATACGATCGATCTGAAGCACAAAACACACTATCGGACGATTTTTTGAAACAAAAGTCAGTTTTGAGATAAAGTTAATACTATTAGCTTCAATGTTTCCGTTTTTCTTTGAGTTAGCTAGCGCTACAATCTCCCGAAGCTAAGAACAATGTGTCTTTCATTTGGGACGGATTCAAAACATTTAAAATGGCGGTCTCAACTGGAGTCTCGTCCCCAGACTTCCACGTTTGTCTCTTTTTCGTCCAACCAACACTTCCGTTCACTTGAGTATCACTTTTCGCTACCTTTACATGCAGTAAACACATTTTTGATAGGATTTATGTTTTACTGGGGGTAGTAACTCATTGAAAATGTGATAAGACGCAAGTTCCCACCATCTCAACGCTTGTGTGCAACGACATTTTCTTTTTTGTGAGTGGCATTTAGACCACGGACAGGAACCGGGAGTCAAGTTTTCAAGTTTTCTCTTCTTTGAGTAAACGCAATATTTATTGCGGCCTCGGGAAACGATTGTTGAGGTTCAGTTCATTATGTCAAACTGGAAATTCTAAAACAGGAGTTTGACTACTCATTGAAGGAAGTAAATCGCGCCAAAAACAATGACAGTCGATAATATTCTTCGTAAAACAATCGCCTTTGTGACGACGTTCACGAAACCTACCGCGTCAACTGTTGTGGTCCCTAAATATTAAAGAATCAACCTGAAGAAACTGACAAAATGTGTAGACAAAGGAACCTTGTAAGTTTCTGATTTATTTACTATGGTTTGCAAAGTTGTTTAAGCGAGTGAAATGTTCTCATCGAAGTTCGCACAAAAACGTGAAACAGTCGACGTGCAACCCAAATGTTTAAGCTTTGCAAAGTTGATAGCGCACAAGCTGAAAGTTTAGCTGGATAATGAGTGTAACAAAGCGTTATATTTTTCTAAAAGTTAACCTCAATGTTTACACTGTTGTAATAAAATTCTACCGCAATTACGTAACTAATTCACTCTCGCTTTTATAAGTAAAAAAATTCTGGAAATTCCTGAGGGGAGGGGGGGTCATCAAAGACCCCCCTGGAACGGAAAATTCTGGGGGGAGGGGGGGGTGCAAATCAAAAAGTCTTCCGTGGTGGGGGTATGGATATTTTCTGGAACCACACATTACTACTGTACATCTTTGAAGTGAAATGTTCTCTACCAAGCTTTGTTTAAGTGGACCCATCAAGTGAATTAAGTTAACTGTTGAGGTTCCTTAAAGAACAAGTTCGCATTTAGCAACCATAGTTTCATGCGCCTTGCAGCTGCAAGATGGCAGGATTCCATGTCCCGAGGAAAGAAAACTTGAAATTTTTTTAACTTCCCACATTGATTTTTTGTTCATTTTTGGACAATGCGGAGATAATTGTAAATAAAATCTGTTTCTGAAAAGAAAAGTAGGGGTCACCGAACATCCAAGATCGTTAAACCCAAGGAAAGCTATAGCAAGGGCCATCTGCCCTATCATTGTTTATTTTAGTACTTAGCGCGCATGCTCGATGCATGACGTGGCATGTGAATTTGCGTGTGCTGTAATGATGCGCAGTAGCAATGGGCACAAACGTCCTTAAATAACTAAGAAGACAAGCTGGTTAGGAGGCCAGGCTAAATAGTAAAAACATTTTATTGGTGAATCGGAGGCATACTAGCAAAAAACACACAAGATGAGAACAGGTGTATTTTACATAGAGCGAAACAGAACAGTATAGGGTACAGAAAAAGTTATTGTCAGTATTCCTTTAACATGTCTTCTTTAAGTTTTAAGTAGTCTAGTCTGTGTAGTCTAAGGCTGAAGGATTTGACACATTCATTGATGAATCCCAATGAAAGGCTATGCACAATCTGCCATGAAAACAAAATTGATGATGAATTTAGTCCATCTCTCCCTTGAGTGCAGGAGCTACAGTGTATCTGTAAGAGACATGTTCTTTTCTAGAATAATTGAACCAAATATCCCAAACGTGGAGCAAGCATCGTGCATGTCTCTTATATGTCACATCTACAGTGTACCTAATGAATTCTGATGATAACTTTATTACCATTCAACTAATTCATGTACATTTCATAGCAGCATGCTTTGAAATCAAAAAACAAACTAATTTCTGTGACTAATGGAAGAACAATACTTGTAACATTATCATTACTTGTTTTAATAATTAATTTAAAAAAAAGAATTATTTTTGGTACAGGGCAGCTGAGAGATAATTGTCCAACGCAGTCACAAAATGCAGGCACCATTGTGAATTTGCAGAACGAAGTCTGCAAGTAAAGCTTGTTGTTTTTGTTTATATGTATCCTAAAGATAAATGTAAATGGCATCAGTGGCATTAACCTTTACGGAGATTATGAAAAAAATGTTGCTTGTCTCTGTAATGTAGTTCTGTAGAAACCAAGAGAGACTTTTGGCAGCAAGAGTTTCAGAGTGAGTGTGGATGAGTTGATTTTTCGCAACATGCATGTCACAACACCTTCAGAAAGGTCAGTTTTGAACAGCTCAAGGTGGAAATGTTTTGTTGACTGATATCAGAATTTTTTTGTGTGTTTTTAGAACTGGCATTCTCTCCTCAGTCACTTGGGCTCTTCAGAGTTTTGCATCTTTGGAAATCAGAGCTTCTTCCAAAATTCTGTTTATGCAAATTCAAGTAATGGAACTAGCCGCATTGCCCCAGCGGGATATGCCACCATAAGCATTCCACGACTGGATCTTGCGATTGTTCCCTCGGACAGTTTTCTTGGATTGGTTAATAATGTGACCCATATAACCTCAACAGTGATGGCAAAGAAACTGCCCTTGCCAGGTTAGTTATTATTTTATTTGTATGGGTAATCCAGTGGTGACGAGTGAAATTAGGGAATAATTGCACACATGATTTGTCCAAAGTCAAGTAATTTCCCGCAACTTTATTTGATTTTGGACAAAACACATCTACTACCATTTACGTCCATCCTTGAAGCGTGATGAATTTTGCGCGAAGTTTTACTTTTCAAACGTTAACGGTTTGTCCGGTTATGTATCACTTTTGACCAATGAAACGTTGGCAGTTTGTTCTCATGCTCTCTCTCAGGTTTTTTGTGAGAGCATTCTGGTTTGCATGACCGCCCTAATAACGTCTCTGCTGGTTTTGCAATGGAGACAAAAAAATTCAAAGGCAACAAGTTTGGAATGAAGTAAATTACCATCCAGGAGTTGCTTGAAATCAAGATTTTAAATGCTCCTTGGAACATGGAAGAGCATGTGTGCGCAGAATGCCCTAGACACAGAAATATTCACTCCTTGATCTTTCTAGTTTCACTTCGGTTTCATGTATTTTTTTTTCTCGTAGTTGCTGAAGCACATATCTCTTCTTGATGAAGTATACCAAATTCCATATTTCGTGTCTTTGGAAACTCACGGGAGTTAGATGTTTATAACTTTCCTAGATTCCTAGGCAGATTCATAAATATCTTTAGCACGTAAACAAAACCTGCTGGTATGCTGTCAAAAACGTGGTCAATTTCACAACATAACCACCAACGTTTCATTGGTCAAAAGTGA